>NC_056735.1:308520460-308586907 GCF_019279795.1 Protopterus annectens | reverse complement strand
GTGTGTGTGTGTGTGTGTGTGTATGAGGGGACTGTAGAGTGTGTAGTGGTGCGTTTAAAGTCTTTTTCTTTTTCTGTTTGGTGCGACCTCGGAGTTAGTATATATAAGTACTGGGTGTGTGGGGAGTGCAGGGTGGCTTGCCCCCTGCTTATAAGTAGGGTAGGTTTATTTATTTGTATTTTTGTGTTTGTGTGTGTTTTGTTTGTTTGTTGTAATGTGGGGAGGCTGGTGTATGTATTGTTTGGTGTATGGTGTGTTTACGTTCGCTGTTTTGAATTTCACGGTTTTCAGTGTTTTGGTTTTCAGCTTTATAGTCTTGAGATACTGAAATTAGATATTTCAGTATTTTGAGATTATAAAGTGAATATATGTGTGTGTTTGAATGTGTGTGTGTGTGTGTGTGTGTGTGTGTGTGTGTGTGTGTGTGTGTGTGTGTGTGTGTATGTGTATGTATATATACACACAATAAAAAACTTTTACTTAAGCTAAAACCCTGTACTCTAGCCCCTCACAATCTACCCCCATACTTCCTGCAGCTAGCTGCAAACTCTAAAGCCTATCCCATCACATACTCATTAACAGATCAATTAAAGAATACATAGTCCCAGACATCTGGCAAAAAGCTTATATTCTCCCCTTAGACAAAGTAGGTACCAACATAGACACCATAATGTTTTGTCTCATAGCAATTCTCTCACCCCTCTCTAAAATACGGGAAAAATGCATCCATGCCTAACTCCTCAACCACCTGCTTGAAAACCAAATTCTGTCACCCACTCACCATGGTTTCAAACCAGGACACAGCACCACTACTGCCCTCCTTTACTTCCTTGATACAGTCTCACCATGGTGTTGACCAGGGCACAGCACCACTACTGCCCTCCTTTACTTCCTTGATACAGTCTCACCATGGTGTCAGACCAGGGCACAGCACCACCACTGCCCTCCTTTCCTTCCTTGATACAGTCTCACCATGGTGTCAGACCAGGGCACAGCACCAGCACTGCCCTCCTTTCCTTCCTTGATACAGTCTCACCATGGTGTCAGACCAGGGCACAGCACCACCACTGCCCTCCTTTCCTTCCTTGATACAGTCTCACCATGGTGTCAGACCAGGGCACAGCACCACCACTGCCCTCCTTTCCTTCCTTGATACAGTCTCACCATGGTGTCAGACCAGGACACAGCACCACCACTGCCCTCCTTTCCTTCCTTGATACAGTCACACCATGGTGTCAGACCAGGGCACAGCACCACCACTGCCCTCCTTTCCTTCCTTGATACAGTCTCACCATGGTGTCAGACCAGGGCACAGCACCACCACTGCCCTCCTTTCCTTCCTTGATACAGTCTCACCATGGTGTCAGACCAGGGCACAGCACCACCACTGCCCTCCTTTACTTCCTTGATACAGTCACACCATGGTGTCAGACCAGGGCACAGCACCACTACTGCCCTCCTTTCCTTCCTTGATACAGTCTCACCATGGTGTCAGACCAGGGCACAGCACCACCACTGCCCTCCTTTCCTTCCTTGATACAGTCACACCATGGTGTCAGACCAGGGCACAGCACCACCACTGCCCTCCTTTCCTTCCTTGATACAGTCACACCATGGTGTCAGACCAGGGCACAGCACCACCACTGCCCTCCTTTCCTTCCTTGATACAGTCTCACCATGGTGTCAGACCAGGGCACAGCACCACCACTGCCCTCCTTTCCTTCCTTGATACAGTCACACCATGGTGTCAGACCAGGGCACAGCATCACCACTGCCCTCCTTTCCTTCCTTGATACAGTCTCACCATGGTGTCAGACCAGGGCACAGCATCACCACTGCCCTCCTTTCCTTCCTTGATACAGTCTCACCATGGTGTCAGACCAGGGCACAGCACCACCACTGCCCTCCTTTACTTCCTTGATACAGTCTCACCATGGTGTCAGACCAGGGCACAGCACCAGCACTGCCCTCCTTTCCTTCCTTGATACAGTCTCACCATGGTGTCAGACCAGGGCACAGCACCACCACTGCCCTCCTTTCCTTCCTTGATACAGTCTCACCATGGTGTCAGACCAGGGCACAGCACCACCACTGCCCTCCTTTCCTTCCTTGATACAGTCTCACCATGGTGTCAGACCAGGGCACAGCACCACCACTGCCCTCCTTTACTTCCTTGATACAGTCACACCATGGTGTCAGACCAGGGCACAGCACCACCACTGCCCTCCTTTACTTCCTTGATACAGTCTCACCATGGTGTCAGACCAGGGCACAGCACCAGCACTGCCCTCCTTTCCTTCCTTGATACAGTCTCACCATGGTGTCAGACCAGGACACAGCACCACCACTGCCCTCCTTTCCTTCCTTGATAAGTCTCACCATGGTGTCAGACCAGGGCACAGCACCACCACTGCCCTCCTTTACTTCCTTGATACAGTCTCACCATGGTGTCAGACCAGGACACAGCACCACCACTGCCCTCCTTTCCTTCCTTGATACAGTCTCACCATGGTGTCAGACCAGGGCACAGCACCACCACTGCCCTCCTTTCCTTCCTTGATACAGTCACACCATGGTGTCAGACCAGGGCACAGCACCACCACTGCCCTCCTTTCCTTCCTTGATACAGTCACACCATGGTGTCAGACCAGGACACAGCACCACCACTGCCCTCCTTTCCTTCCTTGATACAGTCTCACCATGGTGTCAGACCAGGGCACAGCACCACCACTGCCCTCCTTTCCTTCCTTGATACAGTCTCACCATGGTGTCAGACCAGGACACAGCACCACCACTGCCCTCCTTTCCTTCCTTGATACAGTCACACCATGGTGTCAGACCAGGGCACAGCACCACCACTGCCCTCCTTTCCTTCCTTGATACAGTCTCACCATGGTGTCAGACCAGGGCACAGCACCACCACTGCCCTCCTTTCCTTCCTTGATACAGTCACACCATGGTGTCAGACCAGGGCACAGCACCACCACTGCCCTCCTTTACTTCCTTGATACAGTCTCACCATGGTGTCAGACCAGGGCACAGCACCAGCACTGCCCTCCTTTCCTTCCTTGATACAGTCTCACCATGGTGTCAGACCAGGGCACAGCACCACCACTGCCCTCCTTTCCTTCCTTGATACAGTCTCACCATGGTGTCAGACCAGGGCACAGCACCACCACTGCCCTCCTTTCCTTCCTTGATACAGTTAACTGGGCACAGGATGCTGCCAAATAATTGCTTCTCTTTTCATAGACCTCTCCAGATCTTTTGATACCATTTCCCACACCAACTATCCTCCCTCTACATTTCCCAACCTACCCTACAATTCTTAAATAGTTATCTCTCCAATAGGCAGCAATCCACCAAATGGCAGTAATCTTACTGTCCCTTCCTCAGTATTTCCACAGGGGTACCCCCAGGATTCACACTTGGTCCTGTCTTATTTAGCATCTTTATTAAAAACTTTCACTCCACACTCCCACAATGCTCAGCAATCCAGTATGCTGACGAATCTACTATAATATGCTCTGCTGATTCCAGCTCTGAACTTCAGCAAATCACCCAGAATGCCCTCACCTGTACTGAATCTTGCATGCTTAACAATCATCTTCCCCTATATCTGAGAAATACTAAATTAGTACTTTTTATCCATAGGAAAAGTACTCCCATAGATAAAAAAAACTCTTCATTGTACAAGCCCAAGACAATGCAGCTATAGAAGTTGCCCCACAAACTAAACTACTAGGCATTATTAAAGATGAAAACCTTAACTTTGACCTACACATAAACAATAGCATAAAAAAAATAAAAAAACACACCAAAAGCTTGGTATGCTCTACAGGTACCAACACATTCTAAGGCTCTCTACTAGACAAACCCTGGCAGGCACCTTTTTATTACCCTCTCTCTTTTCTGGCACTCTTCTCCTCACTAATATCCAAAATTCTGCAAAATCCAAACTTGATATGTGTTACAACAGAATAGCCAAATTTGCCACCAAGGCCAATTTCACATCCCATCACTGTAACTCACTAAAACAATTAGGCTGGCTGGAACACCCCCACCATCTCTCATTCACCTGACTAACTACAGTGCACAAAATAATCTACAGATCCACAGGCTGTCCTGCTCTCTCAACACTATGTGCCCAATACCAACCCAGCAGGCAACTAAGATCTGAAAATCATCTACTTCTAAAAGTAGAAAAGCCCACCTTACCTGCTGGTCAACTGGTCTACTCCTTCTCCATCGCCAGACTATGGAACACACTTCCACCTTCTATAAGAAACACAGGCAGCACCACCACCTCCAAACAAATACTGAAAAACCATCTCAACTCTTCCTGGCTATGTACCTGCTCATTAACCTAATCTCCTCCTTCTCCTTATAAGATAACTAAACTGCTTTTTGCTACTACTGACTGATGATATTTTCTCTGTAATTAGTTTTCATCACTTGTTGATATTGGTACAATAATGCTGATTAATATATCTCTATTTGATCTCTCTGATTGAATTCATCTGGCAGCCAACAAAATTCCTGATTTTCTGTATACATTCTGTATATATTACTGTAATCACTGTGTGTAACACTGTATGTACTTTTGTACCAATTAATGTTTAATATTTTCTGTATCTATGTTCTTGCTGAAGCTTTTCTCCCTGGGGCCTTCACTGAAAATGGGCTCTTTTAAGCCCAGTGAACTTTCCTGGTAAACAGATGCGACATATAGGTTTACACTGAAACTTGAAACTGCACCGGTCGACTGGCATGTGGTCGACTTACAGTTTTCAAGTCAGCAGAATGTCGAACCCAAATGAATCAACTACACTGCAGCGAACAGGTAGTGCAAGTCGAGCATTTGGGTTCAACATTGTGCAGGGGGATCGTGGTTTAGTGAGGAACTGGGAATTAGCCGTTTTCCTCACTGTAGTGCAATGTCGGACTTGGTATATTTAATGTGCAGGGAGTCCACATGGGGGTGCAGGTGGGCATAGCCCCCTGCAAAATAGTAGAATTAACATACCATTGACTGTACAGTTTAATGGTATTTTAATGTGCATAGCAGGAGATGAGTGGTGTCACCACCTGCTATGTTGAATACATTGAACCATGGTTGTCGATGTATTAATTTTCGCTTTGGTTTACTTTTCAGCATTCCGAATTCCACATTTTGGGTCGACATTCTAAATGGTCGACTGAAGCAGATATGAAATGCCAGTGGTATACACACACACACACACACACACATATATTTATATATCTATATATATATATACACACACACACACACACACACACACACACACACACACACACACACACACATATATATATATATATATATATATATATATATATATATATATATAAAATGAGCAAGTAACAGCTCAAATAACCCTGCAACTTTTATTTTAACTATCCTACCAGGGCAGACAAACCATTTAATAAAAACTCTAAAAAATACCCAGCTAAGCAAGAGCATTCAGTGTGCATGTACCTTAAACCTCCTGAAGTGGTGGTCCATGGGAAATATGCAAATTATATCTTAAGGACATAACAGTGTGTCAGCTACATGGCTTTTGAATGCCCACGACTTTTCAATATTTTCTTTTTAATTCTTTACTGTAACATTCAGGCCAATAAAGCTGAAGCCCAACTCTGTCAATGTCATTGATACAGGTAATCATAAAAATCCTATAGCTCAAGGCTGAGCAGCTTGTATTGAGAAGCACAGACTGAAAATGATTGTTATGTAAAAACATGCTTCCCACTAGCTCTGCACTCTAACTGGGAGGCAAAATTGAAAATAGCTTGCAATCAAGTTTAGTAGGTGGCATACAACTCAGGTTAGTGCTGCTACTGAACCCTTTTAAATATGTAACTGCATTTTTATTTTTATTTTATTTATTTTATTTTACATTTGTTGACCGGGCTAGTCTAACTGGATATATGTCCATTTTCAGTAGAGGCCCGGGGAGAAAAGCTCCAGGTTATAATACATAGAACATACATAGTTCATAATAACAGGCTGTAAAAGGTTATGATAAGCAAAGAAACAATAAGCATGAGTAGCAATTATGAAAAAACAAAATAGTCCCAAAATTATTATTTTTTTTTTTTTTGTGTAAAGTACAATATTATGAAGGTGGCGAAATATAAAGGAAAGGATAAAGAGAGATAGCTGTGAAGTGAAGATAGGACAGATATCAAAGATAGAATAGGATGAGTTGAGGAGTACATCATTTTCTAACAGCTTTAAAAGTTGTTTTAAGAAGGAGTGGTGAGAGAAAAATACCTAAGAAGAGAGGAGAGAAAGTTAAGATGAATGAGTGCTGTTCACGGAGTAAGTTCCATGTCTTAATGTATAGTCGTGGAACTTAGGAAAACAAGCTACTGGAGAGTTGGGTAGAGAAGGGGAGAGGGAAGGTGAGATAGGAGATAGATGAGCAGGCTAGTCTGGGTTTCTACAGGGGTAGAGCCAATTATTATTGAGGTAGTTGGGTAGAGAAGGGGAGAGGAAAAGAGAGATAGGAGACAGATGAGCAGGCTAGTCTGGGTTTATACATGGGCAGAGCCATTTACTATTAAGGTACAGTTTGATATTCTTCTTGAAGAGAGGAGGAGAAGTCAGGGATGTAATATCAGCGGGTAGATTGTTCCAGTGTTTCCCAACTGAGTTGGAGAATAAGCAATCTCCAGCAGAGTTATTGGGTATAGTCCTTTTTATCAGTAGTTTATTAGAGGAGCGTAGATGTTTCAGGTTGTAGTAAGGGGTAATGAGGCTAGTGAGTATAGGAGTTTTGGTAGGTTGGTACAGGGTTTTGTGGGTTATAATAAGTTGTTGTAGTTTGATCTGATTTGGAAGTTCAAGCCAGCCAAGTTGTTTTAGGTTAGTGCAGTGATGGGTCCTAAAAGGAGATCCGGTTGCAAATCTAGCTATGTTGTTGTAGGATGTAACTAGTTTATTTAGGTTTTTTTTTGACAGGTTGGTGTAGATGGGACATGAATAGAGTAGAGTAGAGATTAGATGGGTCTTGGCTAGGGTGATTCTTGTAGCTGGGGTAAGAAATGGTTTAATTCTATATAGGGTTCCTATTTTTTTGTTCACAGTTTTTATAGTAGAGTTAATGTGATTTTCAAAATTGTGTTTATTGTCAATTGTAATACCTAGTAGTTTTGTGGAGGTATCTGGAGTGATACTAATATTATTGTTGGAGGTAAGAGAGAACTGTAGGGGGGTTTGGTTGCGTGTTGGTGAGAAGAGTAGAAGTTTTGTTTTCTTTGGGTTGAGTAGGAGGCAGCGTTGGGAGAACCATTGTTCAACTGTGTTAAAGGCTTTTTGTGTAAGGGACTGAAGTTCAGCCTGAGAGGTAGCTGTGCAGATAATAGTGGAGTCATCTGCATATTGGATGCATATAGAGAAAGGGATAGCAGTTTGGAGGTCATTGATGAAGATGGAAAAAAGAAGAGGACCTAAGATTGAGCCTTCTGGGATACCTAGGGAAATAGGAAGGTGGTCAGATTGTGAGTTTTTCCAGATTACAGCTTGTTGATGGTTTTCGAGGTAAGATTTAAACCAAGTTATACTATTAGGATCAAGTGAGAGAGACTTGAGAATATGTAGAAGCATTTTGTGGTTCACCATGTCAAAGGCTTTGGATAAGTCAATAAATAGAGCAGAAGAAAGGCTGTTTGAATTGCGGTTAGTGTTAATGGTGTTTGTGAAGGAAAGCAGAGCAGTGGTGGTACTGTGGGATGGTCTAAAGCCATGTTGACAGTCAGCAAGTAGGTTGTTATGGATAAGATGGTTTAGGAGTTGTTTGTGGATACATTTTTCTAAAATTTTGGCAAGAGGAGATAATAAGGCAATGGGATGATAGTTGGATAGATCAATAGAGTTACCCCCTTTGTGTAGTGGGATGATGTGGGATACTTTCCAGATATCAGGGACTGTTCCTTCATTGATGGATCTATTTATTAGTATAGAGATAGGGTAAGCAATAGCTTTGGCTCCAATTTGTAGAAACTCGGCATGGAGTTTATCTTGAGAGGGTGTAGAGGGTTTTAGTTTTTAAAGTAGTGATGAAATATGTGATGTAGGGATGGGAAGGAAGTGAAATGATGGAGGTATATTTTCAGAGAAGGGATTTAGATTTGAGGTGTTGGGAGATAGGTGACTAGCCAGGTTTTGTATAGTATCTGTGAAGTAGGAATTAAAGGCATTAGCTATTTGTACAGGGTTATCAGGATTCGAGTCCTGTGGGTTGGGTGTGATTGATTGGCCTGGGGATAGAAGATTATTAATGGTGGACCAAAACTTTTTAGGTTCCTTATTGGATATTTGTTGAAGATGAAAGTAGTAGTTTTGTTTATCAGAAAGTATAGCTTTTTTGTTTTGTTTCTACATTCACGAAAGGTTTGATGGTCAGCATGTTTTTTGGAAGTACGCCATTTAGCCCAGTATTTGTTTCTGGTTATGATTAGTTGCTTAGTGTTGTTGCTAAGCCAGGGGGCGGGCTTGGTTTTGGTTCTAATCTTGCGAATAGGTGCATGCTGATCTAAGATAGATATGAATAAGGAGTTGAAGTATTGTACAGCATCATTGAGAGGTAGTGACTTTAGTGGAGTCCAGTTACAGTGATATAGTTGTGAGAGAAAGAGCTCTGAGTTAATTTTTTTTTTGTGCGAAATGTGCGGAAGGAGGTAGGAAAAATTATGCTGTTTTTTTTTTCTTCTAACATAGGTTAACAGGTGATCGCTTAGATCACCTGGAAGGGTGCCTGCAGAGTAGGTTTGTTGGGGAGTATTAACAAGAATCCAGTCCAAGATGGGGTCTTTATTGTTGTTTTTGTTAATTCTGGTTGGGTTTGAAATAAGTTGAGTAAAGCCATGGAGATTTATATGGGAGGTGGGGTTAGACTGGTTACAGTGATTCCAATCAATATTTAGGTCCCCAAGTATTATTGTTTCTTGTGGGATATTGGAAGCTAGCCAATTGAGAATGTTCTCAAATGTGTTAATGTTATTTCCTGGGGGGAGATAAGTACAAATAATATAGATGGCTTTACTTTTATTTACTTGAAGTTTAGAGCATACAAGTTCGGCATTATTGTTTAAGGGGAAGTTCAGGTTAATGGTACTGGAAGTAATATTATGTTAGTAGGTATTGAAATATTCATTTTTCACTAATAAATGGCAAAAATGAAATAAGCTTGTTTTCCTAAAAATTCTTATATTAATCTATAGTATTCATGCACTAGTTTTATATTATTGTAAAACATGCCAGCTCTATACATTAACAGACTTTATACACTTTTTAAAAAGGATGCTGAACTTCTAGTGGCTGCAACTTCGTTAAATTACTTCACTGCAAATCTGTAGTCACATACCTGGACATGCATATTTACATTACATCTGTAACCTATCCGCAAACTCACATTACCAGAGACAGCTGGAGTAACAATGGGATTTGGATTACACAGTGATAGTAACTTGTAAGATGCCTTTTAGAATATAGCCATTGTATAATAGAAGCACACAATGCAGGGATGGGGTAACCATATAGTTACCAAAAATAGGTAGTGGGGCTCTAGTTTGGTTACACTGAGTGCATGATTATGGTCAAATAAATTACTCTCATTGTGCCATTGTGTTACTTACTTTTCTAGTTTTTGTTCTCATCCTTCCTTTGTGTATCAAGTAAGCAAAGCTATTAAAGTATTCAACAGAACAGATAACATAATACATTGAAGTTATCAAATATGGGTGGAGTAAAATCACTAGTATTGTTTAAAGCTAATTATGTTAGTAGGTATTGAAATATTTTATTATTTGTTTCATAAAAATCTAAAAAAAAGTTGTGAGCAAGATACTGGGACATATAAAAATATGCCTAGTATATTTAAGGATGGGAATAAAAATCTGTTTGAAAATTATAGTCCTACCAGTTAGCTAGTTAGATATTCAGTTGGTATGAGTCAACAAGTTTATGCCTTGCAAATGTAAGCTGAAATATTCCTCATTGAAGAATTCTCTCTCTCTTGTTATATTACAAGTGCTTTTATTTGAAGACAGGTGGCCTAGTGATTACCAAACATGCACCAAAGAATATATTTAATCTTTTTCACTGACAAATTTCATTTGATATGGCTCCTTCTAGCCTCTGTTTTGTCTCATCTATTTTTCTTCAGCAACTCACTCAGCCAGTAACAATCAGTTGCTCAAATGTACAGATGAATGTAACCATGGCAATGCAACAGTTCCAGTATTACTGCTGCAGATGTAGAATAGAACTAAACTGTTTTACTGGCATAAGTCTAATGTAATATCTTCTTCTCCTTTCAGCTGCTTCCATTAATGGTCGCCAGATATTTCAGTCAAGTCAACGTACTATGCAAATTATTGGAAGTACTGGCTTAAAGCAATCTCTTCCCTGGGTAATGCCTGTTAATATAATGCAATATAATATGATCTAATATAACATGAGAAATCTAGGAAAAGTGGTAGATAACAACAGGAAATTTGTAACAAAAAGTATTCGTTTGGAAGAAAATGCTAATAACCATTTGTCTACCAGGGATTATAGGTTCAGTGGCAGTTACTAGGTATATGTTATCAACAGGACAATTGAGCAGAAAGCCTAACCCAATCTCCCAACTGCCGAGCTTTGTTCTTGTCTGTGGTACTTTCTCTGTAAGGTCTACATATCCTCTTTGCCTTCCATGGGTTTTTTGTCAAGTGCTTCAATTTTGTCCACATCTCTAAAGAGGTACCACTGGTGAATTGGTGTTCTTCCAATTTGCCTATAGGTGTATGCACTATGTGACAATGAGTTTATGTGTGCATGCCACAATAACTGTGTTCATTCAAGATTAGTTCCTCGTCCTTGTGGTCAGTGAATGCTCTGATAGATTTTTGCTCCCCTTCCACCATGAATTAGGTTAATTAGGAAATCTGATGAATAATAAAATAAATTAATTCAACAAATGTAGGAGACTTCAAAACTGCTCCTATGTATTCAAATATGAATTTTGAATTATGGGGATCATGGGCCTAAAAGACCAAGTGGCATGAGCCTCAGTACTTTAGTTAGAATCTTCACAGATGTGCCTCACCTTGAAACTTACTTCTATTGCCAAAGCTCATTGTAAACATTCACTAAAACCATTTTATAAAATGGACAGCATTATCATCCCTATAACATTTACTAAATGTGAAGATAAAGACTCTTATCACTAAGGTTTTATGGATTTCATGACAACAGAGTCTGCAAGAAGCAAGAGTATACGCTGGTAGTGCATCACTTTCCCACATATGGAGGAAGAGAAAATAATGTGACCAGCCCTTTAAAATATACAAACATGTAATCTTTTGAGCATACAAGTATAACAAGGTGCTAAGGAAAGAAGGCTTTCGGTCTATCAGTTTTGCCCAGTTGTTACCATTATACCCTGGGCAGCTACCTTTTACAATACCACTTCTATTCTTCATTTTCACAGGATCCTTAGAATCTATTTCATGACCAGCTTGGTCATGTCTCATTCCCCACCCCTTAGAAATGTTTTTTTGTTAGGTCTATCCTGAATCTCAACACCTATACCATTTTCCTATTATCTCTTCCTCCTGACCTGTACTTCCGCCTACTACCTGACTTTATAATGCATTAATGGAATGTGACTTAGCTTCAGAATTAATGTCAGCATACCCATACAGCACATGGCAACCTCTAAATAATGAAAAAAAAAAATTTAATATACCAAGAGAAACTGAACTATCAGAATACTCCCAACTGTTCACAAACAATGCATAGATGCATGCATGTATCCTGTGTAGGGTTCCATTCATTTGGTCCAAATGCATTTGGTGTAGGTTTAGATGTTAACATTTGCATCAATACTTATTTAATTCAATAATATGTTTTGTGACTATGTGTATTTAGGTTTGCGATAGTAATGTAAGTGAATCGTAGCTTAGATTCACTTGCACAGCTATAGGTATGTTGCGATGTAAGTCACCTTTGTGAGACTGCACACATTAGGTTATGAGAGTTTTCTGTTTTCCCTACTGTTGTGCAGTCTTACAGATGGAATATATAATTAGTGGGAGGGGGCTACAAAAAACACTGTCTTATTTATTTATGTTTTACTTGATTTATATTAAATGATTTAGATGTATTGAACCAAAGACTAAGTGAATTCATATGTTTCAGTATACACCCTCTGTGAAGTATGAGATTGATAGATGAATCCCAGTACTCCATTGCACTGTACTGCAGTCCTACTTATTCTTGAAAGACACACAGGATCTCATTGTTCACGACTGTGCTTTTAATAGAGTGATGCATTCATAACTGGATAATGATGTCCAGTGCCCTGGTGAAAGGCAACTATAGCTTACTAAGTATCTTTGTATAGCAACATGTAGCCTCTTAGTAATGTGTATTATACTTCATTTTGCTGATTTTCCCTGTTGCTGCATGCTTTGCCATTCTTGTAAGGAACGTTTCTCTCCTTAGACATGATGGCAAACCAGGAGTCATATTAACATAATACAATAATTGAGGATCTGGTACTTTGGGTAATGCCATACCATTAGTGGAAACTCGCCGGCATCATTGTATATGGGCAAGGCAAGTATGTTTACTTGCATCACAGGGTACTGCACTGTTGGTAGGGTATTTTATCCATGTTAAATGTGTCATCAGTTTTTTATTTTTTTTTTAAAGTAGTCCTGACAAGTTGCTCATCTTTATATGCTGAGCAGCATAAAAGCTGTAGAGGGGAATCGCTGTATTCACAAATGGTATATAACATGCTTGTACACAGATGGATTCCCCATAACTTATAATGTTGGAACCAGACTGAATGCAGGTGGTGTACTTCTATAAATCACATATGATCATGATGAGGGGGTAATTTACATAAGTTTTGTGTGCTATGCATACTCAATGCACCAATATTGTGTATATATATTTATGAAACACAAACGACTTAGGCATACAATTGAAATGTATACCAGCCCTGATCAATAGCACACACAATTTTTTTGCTGCCCCTCCCTGAAGTAGATCAACAGTTGTCACCAGCTCCTCTGCTTAATTACTAGGCCTAATGGATCCATCTTAACCAACCTATGGCTCAGCTGACTCATATCCAGTGCCAAAGAGGAGATAAAGATGATGATACAGCATCATATTTCTACCAGGGTACGTGCAATAATCCCCTCCCACCCCACAACAGCCTTGTTAGATCCACAACTATTGCCTACAAAAGGTTCATATGTAGATTCCTTCATGTTCTTCTTTCAGATCAAGTGGCATACTACTTGAAGAATGGAGTTTGTCCAGTTCTTAATGCCATTGCAATAGGCCTAGGCAGCCTCGTTCCCTCCAGGAATGGTGAACCAGCATCAGTTGCTCACTCCACCCCCCCCCCCCCAAATCTGGTCCCTCCACTGCCCATGCTACTAGTTGAATGTAGGTCATCTGCAACACAGTAAGGCCTTCATCACTATGTGTCACAGGGTCAGATAATGGTACACAGAGTTTTGTAAATAATACCCACTAATACTGAAAGAATAGCTGACCAAAATAAAGTTAGCAAAAAGTGAGAGCTGAAACCTAAAGTAGAATGCAGATCAGGTATGTAGAATGAAGTATACAGTCTTGTATTGCCAACAGCAATAGATAATTAGAGGAGCAAGTAGTGAACAAGAAAATTTGAGGTGAGTAGTGGCACATAAGGGGAGTTTGAGGAAGTAGCAGCTATTTAAGCAGGTTCGATGGGGTAAAATTATTAAAATCCAAGGCAAATGCAAAAGAGAATCAGTTGTGGAGATGAAATTTACATTTCACAGATATCCCCAGGGCTAAACAGAATGATTTCTTTCACCCAGAGATTGAAGCAAACAAGACATCCACAAGGAGTTTGACCGAGCAATGGAGTATAGCAGAACCCTGATCATGTTCCCTCTTACAAATATAAGCCGTGAAGCTGCAGATTTTGAATGTCCAAAACCTGAACTCTGATTCAAGCAAAACAGCACATTTCTGCAGACACTTTGCCCCCTGTATCCCCTCCAACATGGAAGGGCTGCAATCCCAGTATTTATGCTACTTATTTATACTGATTCTGAGACTACTGGCCATTTGACAGACTGCAAACTTACATTTTCACCAATATTCACATTTGTATTGAGGATTACACTGATACTCCTCAGAATTTCAACAGGCAGCTATGAAAATGGATCAGTATTGCTGGTAAAACTGTCAGAAGGTTGGTCAAGACATGTTACGTGTTCCCTGTTTTGCTATCAAAGTAAAAACTAGCTTCTCAAAAAAGATGCATAAATGAATAAAGTGAAGTAAAGTGATAAAACAGTAACTTTTTGAGTGGGATGGGGCTATTGGAGGGATTGAAATCAGCCAAACATGCTTATATAAGCCTAAACTCATTAACAGTAGAATACAAACAGTAACTGCCCTTAATATTACACATTCATATCCTGCTGTGCAGTATATGATTTCAACATATTGTCTGGGAGCATTTAGAATTGTTTTGTATGTGCTGGCATGCCCCTATGATTGTGTCCCTCCACAAATGAGACTCTATACCTTGGTCTGCAGTTTTTCATATTGCAAAACCCAACCTGCATATTTTTCATTTGGGTACCATCATTTGCATAGCTGCTCTATCCTACGGGCTCTTAATGGCATATAGCTATGATATTCCACTTAGCCCACATTTGCCACGAATTTTAAAATTATGTAGAACTATATTGTGGGGATTATTTTGCATACTAGTCCTACACATCATGGACAAGTTTTGAAATCTAACAAATTATTTTTTCATAAAAAATTTCAAAATGGAACTGCTTCACTGTCACTGAAGATGGCTAATCAAAGACAAATCCAGTTAAGTGCGTGATTATGGTTTTTGAAGTATAAGGCTTCATAAAGCATTTATGAGATATCTCACTTTATAAATAACACGAAAAGTAGTGCTAAACAGTCAGAATGCTAGATAAAACAGTGATAAGCAATTATGGATGGTGACATAAATGCTCAAAAAAGGTTAGCGTCAGACATCAAAGTAGTATTAGAGTTTGTAAACAGTTTTGTTATGGATAATTGCCATTTTCCAAAAAAGGCAGTGAACCATTAATAAACATTTTGAATGAGGTAATATGGAATCTGACTCAGTTGTGCTTGTCAAACAACGTCTAAAGTAACATAATAAACATACCTATATTTCTATATTTTGTAAACTAGCCAAGTTATATCTGGCATCTTCTTGTTTCTGCCTGAGAAGCAAACTCTCTTACTGAAAAAAAAAAAATACTAGTTGAACAGTACATAATTCTGCGAAACTTCAGGGCTATTGTAAGACTAAGTAGTAAGGTCCAAAGAACACATGTAAGTTTAAGCTAGCATCTGTCATAATGTAGTCATTCTTTTATACTACTTTTGGCTCAAGGTAGGTTTTTTTCACTGTTAATGTGACACCCTGAACACATGCACAAATGAGGAAAAGGGGTGGGGGGGTTAAAGCTGATGCCAACTAACAGTGAGACTATCAAGTGTGTGTGATTTTGTAACAGGAAGCCAAAGTTGTGGCACATTATTAGTCAAACAACAACAAGCACATGCTCAGCTTAGAACTCTTCCTCAGCATATTTGCTGAGATGTGGTGCATGAAGACACTGCTGTCTCATTCTGAATGTTTCAGTAGATACCATGTCTGTGCAGATGTTTAATGACACCCAGACACTTTGATCATACTAACACAACCAGCTTACAGATGTGCTAACTTTCACAGCAGTCCTGAGTACTACAGTCAAAATCTCTATATGAGTTTTTCTTGTGCTGCTATCTAGTTTTAGTCATCATTTTTGCTATGCTTTTCTGTGAACTACCATACTAACTACCAAAATTACATTATCTTTATTTTGTATTATTTTTTTTTTCACTGTGAATGCAGTTTATAGTTGAATGAGTTGTCAGGTACTTTCATCAAGTGGTGACATGTCTGCAGCTTCAGTTCCCTATTTTCAGTATGAGATGTATATAGTCAAGAAAAAAAAAGGATTATCCATACCTTACCTTAGCCGCGGTAGTACAGCAGTAGCGCTGCTGTCTCACAGCTAGAGGTTCTCCTGTTCGATTCTCGGCTGGAGAGGAGTCTACACGTCCTCCCCGCGGTCCAATGGCCTCCGAAAGACATGCATGAATGGGCGTGCCTTCGCTGACGCCATGGTCGTCGGGCTGACAACTCCGCACCATAAAAAAGCTACTGCCAATCATTAGCGGACCGCAGTTCCGCTGTGGCGACCCCAACCTTAATAGCAACTGTATTAAAGTGAAATGTGCTAAGCTGTTAACCACTCAATAAAAACGTGCAGCGTAAGAAAAGGCAGCAAAACTCAACATATCTCTTCACGGTTGCTTGTCATCCTGTCAAATGAGTAAAAGGACTGCCAAAACACTCACTGTGCTGTTTGTGTAACCTGCTGTGACCCATGTTAGTGATAATTCGTTGCAAGTACAACCCAGCTTGCTATCAGAATTTTAAATGCACGTAATTAATGTAACATTTTTTCACTTGATTTATTTTCAAGATGGACTTTAAACCAGAGCAATCATACTTTCAGTGGAAATACATTTTTTCTATTGACTGTAATCACTAGTCCATGAAACAATTTAAGAAACTTATAGTGGTTAAAACTAACATAAATAAAATAAAAACAAATCAAAGCTATTGCAAGTGGCATAAATCTGGTCAGTAATAAAATTTTGTTTCTCTTATAACACAATAAGAATTTAATGTTCCTAATTCCCATTACTGTGACATTTTTATTGAGTTCCTTTCATTTTATATATAGCAACTGTTTAAGCTGTAGACTTCACTTTACATTAACATGCTAATATCTTCATCTATGTGACTTTTCAAGGCTGTGAAAGCTTTTTCATTATTTAGTTATTTATGGTTTCATTCCCAACAATAAATTCAGCTGACTTTTAAGGATATTTAGTTAATGTAAAGTAGTCAGTGGTTTTGGGACGGCAATTAGAGAGGATTTTCCTAAGTGACTCACATGAAGTCACATATACAGAAATGAATACAGAGGAAATCAAACCTAGAACTACAGAATGAGGCTAATTAGTAGCACATAGTTTTAATCCTTTGCTCTAAACAACCATACAATGATCTCACCTGAAATAATATTGTTAGACCGTGTAAAATATACACATTTTCTGAAATTTTACATGTGCTTAGAATGAGATCTTGTAAAACAGGAGTGCAGTAAGCAGTTATTAATAATAAAAGCATTAAATAAGAAATGAATATGAATTACTGTCTTGATTTAGCAAGTGATTTATTTTACTGAAATATTATTTCTTTCAAGCAAAAATTATTATGTATGCATGTGTGTGTGTGGGGGGATGTTTTTATTTCTTCACATTTGTTACCTGGGAATATATAGACAGGAAGTTCTGTTTTCAGTGAAATCCTTGTGAAAACATTTCTATGATATAAACAAGGAGAATGACAATATAAACGTAAACATCAAAACTATCGATCATATACAGGTGCATATGGTGATGAATGAGAATCAGAAAATACGGCAAAAATACATTTTGACATTAATTGTTGCAAAGGAAACAAATAATAATAAACTGATTGTAGACATTTTGAATGCTGATACAACTGATTCTTGAGTATAAAACAATGAAAATATGTCTGTCATAAACAAATAAAAAACAGTAAAACATCATACTGCATAAAGAAGGCTCCGATCATTTTAAAAGGAATTTGTACAGAAGACTATATGCTGTACAGCCCTCATCTCTCACCAAGATTTGTGCTCATTAAGACTGATAGGTTGGCTGGCAAGGGCTACAACTTTGGCAAATGCAGAGAGAAGAGAAGGGAAAAAGGGGGACAAATTATTTTTCAGAGAACTGGAAAAGATAATATTATTTTTATTAAAACAATACAAAAAGAAACAATTCAGCAACTCAAATGCAAAGAGCATAGTCAAAAAGCAGAACAAAATGAAACTTTGGATTGCACTCTGAGCTACACAGAAAGATCAAAACTCTGTGAAAAAGTGAAGACAGAAAACTGACGTGATCTGGTAGAACATTTCTAAAAATAACAGACAAAAAATGCAACATGCAAATTTGCAAAATATGTATAGAAAAGGCAATACATTATTAAAGAAATGGTAAAGTTATAAGGACAATGTGTTGATGTTAAAGATTGAAAAAAGGAAATAAACGGTATAATTTCCAAACTGTACCATTGTACTGTAACCAAATAGTAAGGTCATGGAAATGGGGCACCTTGTTCTACATGGAATGAAAAAGAATGACCTTGCATGAGCTCACCCAAATAAAACAGACTGCCTCCAGTATGTATCTATCTAAAAGAGCTTATGGCTTTGAAAGACTTGCTTTGTAGCACCCATAGAAAAGTATTAATGGAGTAACAACTGATAGCGCATCATGGAAAAATTAGATAGGACAGAGTCACAAAACTCTGCTATTTTCATATTTAAAAAAAAAAAAGAAACAAGAACAATAGTTTCCTCTTTCCCACACTGAAGTATAGTGCATATCTGCTCCAAATGGGATTTACAATGTATGTGAATTTTGTCAGGAAGGTTATTTAATGAAAGTTTCCAGACAAAAATCATTTGATTCTTAACAGATCATATGTTTGATCTACCAAATAATTAGGTTGTAAAAGAAAGGTATACACTGGAGATCTAGTAACTCTGATGGATAAAAAGAAATTGTTTCACTTGCCTATACTGCTTTCCAGTAGAGTACGTAACATGAATGCTGTATATGTAAAGCACATATGAAAAATATTTATGAAGAGTAGAGGCAAAATGGACTCTTCTGAGTCCAATTGTATAGCCTTCCCAGCCTAAAAGGAGGAAAAAATACAGATCCAGTAATGCTATCTTTACTAACTGATGTAAACTATAAACCACCCAAGGTACTGGAATTCCCCTATTATTACAACACTGAATAAAAAAAGCCATTTTTGAAAAGGAGTCTCAAAAGTTTCTAAGTATGAGTGACTACTGTGGCTGTCCAGCATCTGTCTTTCTACCTTTGTACAATGTGACTCTCAAGCAGAAAAAGGGATATGAGACAGAATGGGATCTCACCAAGAGGCAAGTTGTGGGTCTATTTCACTTTGTCGAATCAAACATCATTGAATACCTCTTAGTCGAACACCTACTAATTGAAGCTCTTAATCAGTGAATGGACTTTTCAGCAAAAGTTTTCCTAGGGCAAACCAACAGTAGGCCACTCTAGTGACCAAAAACAAAATCATAAAACTCAACACCCACCCAAATGGGGGACTGTGCCCCCCACCCCCCCAACTAAATATACCAACTCCAAGATCACACTACAGTGGGGAAAAGGATACATTCCAGAAGGTGCCCAACTGTTGTTTTGCCCTAGGAAAAATTTCACTGAAAAGTCAGTTCGCTGATTAGAAACTTTGATGAATAGGTATTCGATGAAGAGGTATTTGCTGATGTGGAATTCGACAAAGTGATATAGACCCATATGATAAATATGACATCATCTGCATATGCAAAATTAGCCCAATGAATATACTACCACTAAAATGCTAAAGGGCATTATGTAGATCATGTTTAAAAAGGCAAATGACCCAATTCCTAACCAAAGAGAAAATGAAACTACTAATGGGGTAATATTGATTTATATCACTCTTCATGGGCACAAACTAGATGAACAAGCCACTGATCAATAATGGGAGCATAGTGACACTAAATATACATATACAGTTCCTGAAACCAATTTCTAAAGCCATATTGACTGTACAGTTACCAGAATCATTCATGGGAAACAGTATCAAAGTAATAAAAGAGCTTTACAATAAACATCTGACTATTAATAGCCTGGTAACTAGAAATACAGCAATTCATGAATAAGAAGAAACAAACTGGGAATGTTACAGTGTGGTATGTGTTAGACCTCCTGACTGAGAAAGGCAGGCACGAAGACATATAGATGAAGGTAAATCAACTTTATAAAGATCTTGTAATCTGACTGGCTGAGAGAAATAGGATACTAGTTAACAAGTAGGTGAGTGTCCTTTCTCTTCCAAATGTACCATAATACTGTAGTCAGAATGCTAGAGTCAACATAACCAGTGACATAAAACTCATTTAAAATATGCAGAATGACTAGCCTCTCTTCATCTGAAAAAGATGAATGATATCTGGAATATTATTTTTATTGGGAAACTTAAGAGAAAGTATCTAGTTAAGATATAGTACAAATGTCTATCAGATAAGCTTCTGTGAATGTGAGGGTCTTAACATGACACACTACACATGAAGGAGCAAGAAAATATAGCTGTTTTACATACTGGAAACAGAGTGGAAGGTTATAGGCTCAATGTCCTATTGTGCAAAGCGCAGGACACCAACCTCAGCTTGGAAGAAAACACAGAGTCCTGCTTTACAGCATTGCAAAGAAGCAGGTTTATGACCCATTTATTCCCTTGCACAACAAACCTTTGATGCCATAAAATGTTGTCCATCCATGATCTACTATACTATGTGTGTGTGTGTGTGTGTGTGTGTGTGTGTGTGTGTGTGTGTGTGTGTGTGTGTGTGTGTGTGTGTGTCTATGTGTGTGTGTGTGTCTGTGTGTGTGTGTATGTGTATATATATATATATATATATATATATATATATATATATATATATGTATATATATATATAGGCTCCCTTTGGAATCTTGAAATACTGAAATGTTGAATTTCAGTATTTCAAGACCAAATTGTCGAATCTGCAGTTGGGCAAAACTGCAGAATATCGAACCTGGAAATGTCGAACCCTCAGTACTGATAGTGCGTTAGGTAAGTGGTATGTTTTTTAAGGGTTTTGGAGAGGGTTTGTGTGTATGTGAGTGTGTTGGGGAGTGTTAGGTGTGGGTTAGGGTAGGTAGGTAAGAGTGTGAGTGTTTCAGTGTTGAGAGTGGTGATTGTATGCATGTGATGTGTGTCTGTGCAAGGGGGGTATAGACTGTGTGGTGGTGAGTTTTCTATCCTTTGGTGTTTAGTGTGGCCTCGGAGTTAGTATATATATGTAGTGGGGGTGCAGGGGGGCTTGCCCCCTGCTTATAGGAAGGGTAGGTGTGTGTGTTTGTTTTGTTGTGTTTGTGTGTGTTGTTTTGCTTTTCTGTAGTGTCGGTAGGTAGGTGTGTTTGTGTTTGTATGTGTGGTGTAGTGTTTTGTTTACGTGCGCAGTTTTGAATTTCGCTGTTTTGGTTTTCGGGTTTTTGAGTTTTCGGCTTTATAGTCTCAAGATACTGAAATTCGATGTTTCAATATTTTAAGATTATAAAGTGAATCCATATATATATATATATATATATATATATATATATATATATATATATATATATATATATATATATATTTATATATATATATTTATATATATATATATATATATATATATATATATATATATATTTATATATAATATATATAAATATATATATATATATATATATCTATATACATATATATATAATATATAATGTACTATACTATCTAGGCCCTTGACATCAGCTGTACTTATTTACTAATCACAGTATTTAACCCAGAATATCTAATCATATGACTAGAGATTACCAGAAAGTGGTAGATATGAGCATATTTAAGGATAGATTTCTCTAGCAGGGATGCTTCTCACAGGAAACCAAACTGAACTCTTAGCAGTAGTTAGGCTAGTCACTGTCAAGAGCAAAACAGACATGATTTTTTCTATACTTTTTCTACAACTGACACTGGGTGTGGGGGGTTATTGTATTAGACACATGAATTATATAGATGGAGTTACTTTGTACCAGTTTTGGTGATTACAGGTGATACCTTGAAGTGGTTTTCTGCTTTTGAGGCAGTTAGTGGATAAAACCAAGAGGCATTCAGGGTGTTTACAATAAAGTGATTATTGCTGTCACTTGGTAAGAGTGGCATAGAGGTGGTGACTGAACATATTACCTGAAGGCTCCACTGTGAAATACATTTTTGTAATCATTTGTGTTTTCCCTTTTAGGAAGCCAAATAGATCTGTTAAGGAAACACTGCCTACAGCACCATACAGTTTTTAATTTATTTTAATGGCAGTTAATATTAGGAGGAGGTATCTTATAGCAACAAGTGGAACTGCATTAGTGCTCACCACTTTTGGCACTTATGCATGAGAGGTGATTGCCATAACTGAGTATCTGTTTGTATGTGTGTGGATAGGCTCTGTAGAAGAGCAAAGGACAATTACATGAGCAGTTCTAAATGACTACTGATATGGTTTGGAATACAGGACAGTATCTGCTAAAGATCAACATAAACATGTTTATGTGATTCCTTCTTAGTGAAATGATTCCACATGGGGGTTATTTGACATCTGCACAAGACTGAGAACAACTAATTTTCATAATATGTGTTCTAATTTCTCATTAAGTCAAAAGCAAAAATCCTATATACTTCAGCAGAAACAAAATTCAGTTATAACATGCCATAACAATTCCATGCTATCAAGCAGCTAAAACTGTGATGTCAAATTCAGTAGTATGCAAAGAGGAGACAGAGACATAGAGTTTGAAAGACAGCACTCAGTGGATTTAGTGTCCAGATGTCTGTACTGCTACAGTTTACACAACATTATACTCAGGTTTTATTTTTATTTCTGTGGTCAATTTCTGCTTAGTATGCTGAGTGTAATAATGGCCAAAATTACTTCTTTGACAAGCTATTAATACAAGAGAAGTAAAAATATTCTATATTTAACTAGAAATATATATATAGTTTCTTCATTTGTTGCATGTTGTTGCTACAATACAACATTTTCAAGCAAATAAAGCTATGGGATCAGATTCAGAGGTGTGCTGCACTGGAAACTGTGTGGTTAGAATTGCAGTCTTAGATGTTCTTCTCCCTGAATATGCTTTTGTTATTACATTAAATTTTTGTAATGAAATTTCAAAGGGCATAGTCTTACACAGACAGACCATGCTACCATCTGCTATTGTTTTTGCATTCAATCTGATTTTGCCTGATTTTCAGTTTATATGTTGTGGTAAATTATTGCACAGTACATTGAGTGCAATAATATCCCCTAATATTTTTGTTGAGTTGTCAATACATCATAAGTAAATATTGCCTATAGTTCTCAAAAATACACATATTCAGTTGTAAAATTCTATGGCTACAAAGCTATGTTTTCAAACAGCTAAAGCTGTGAGTATAAATTTATACGTGTGCTGCACTGGAAGCTGTGAAGTTAGAACTGTTGTCTTATGTGTGTTTTCTAGTGGAATACCCTGTTGCTATTATCTGAATGTTTCATAATGAAATCCCAATGGGGAACAGAGGTGCATCCTTTTAATGACATGCCCTAGTGGCATTAGTAGATACACATTTGCAACAACAGTTTGATACTTTGCATTGTACTCGTTTTTCATTTTGGGTGCTGTTGTCAATTTTTGCTTAACAAGATGAATATAATAGTAAAAATACTTATTTGCTGAGCTGTCAATACAAGAGAAGCAAAAAATAGTCTATAATTAGCAATAAAACCTTTTCAGTTATAACATGCTGTGACTACCATACTATATTTTCAAGAAGCTAAGGCTGTGTGGTCAACTTCAGAGGTGCGCTACATTATAAGATCTGAAGTTAGGGTGAAGTCTGGTTGAATACCCTCTTGTTATTACCTGAACATTTTCTAGTGCCATCTCAAAGGAGGACAGAGGTGTAGCCTTTCAAAGTCAGAACCTGATACACTCTGAAAATGTGCATTATACTTAGTTTTTATTTTGTGTGTGTTATGGTAAACTCTGATTCAGTACATTGGGTGCATTAAGGCCCCAAAATACCTTTTTGGTGAGATGTCATTTCATTGGAAGTAAACATTATCTAGATATCTCAAGAAAAAAAATATTTTTTCACATATAATTTGCCATAGCTGCAATGCCATGCTTTTAAGAGGTTAAGACTATGGGGTCAAATTCAGAGTTAGCAGTTCTAGAAGCATGGAGGTTAGAACTGCAGTCCTAGGAGTGCTTTCTAGCTGAACAACCTGCTATTATCTGATAATTTAATAATAAGAACTCAAAGATGAATAGAGGCTTATCCTTTCAAAGACAGGCCTCAGTAGCTTTAGTTCGTATGCCTTTATTGCCTTTACTGCCAGCCTGACATTTTTGCATTATACTCATTTTTCATTGTGGGTGCTGCTGTGAATTTGTGCTTGGCACACAATACATATTTTTGAGTTGTGAATACAAGAAAAGTAAAAATCCACCATATTGTACTTGAAAAAATATATTTTTTTCAGTTAAAATATGCTATGGTTATACCGTTATGCTTTTAAGCCATGGGGTCAAATTCAAAAGTGTAATTTACTGAAAGTTTTAAAGAGTGAATTGCACTCATACGTATATTTTCTAAATGAAAAGATTGTTGCTAGTATTTGAAACTTTCATATTGAAATCTCAGATGGTGACAGAGCTATAAACTTTCAATGACAGGAACCAGTGGCTTTAGTTCATTTGCCTTTACTGCTGATGCTGACATTTTGCATTAAACTTGGTTTTCATTTTTGGTGTTGTGGTGACAAATGTTTAAGGCCTAGGATCCTCTTTGTGAGGTACTTTTGAGGCCTCTCCAGTTGTTGCAGGTGTTTAGTGAGGTACATGCCAAATGAGGCACTGTACTCAATGATTGGCCTAATGAGGGAAGAGTAGAGGGAAGCAATGACCTCTTTCTTTCTGGATGCAAAACCCTTAGTAATGAGATGTGCACATAGAAGGACTTTCTGACCACAGTGGCAATGTGGTGGTCAAAAAAGAGGTTGCTGTCAACCTGTATTCCCAGATCTCTTATAACACCTTCTGTGTTCAGTGGACTACCACTGATGTGGTAATTCATTAGAACCAGGTTTTTCCCAAAGGGGATGATGACACATTTTTTGGCATTGAGCTTAAGGCTATGGTTCTGACACCAGTCGTTGGTCTCAGTGAGGCCTTTCTGTAGGATGTCAACATCACTCGAGGAGTTAATAATAGCTCCCATCTTGCAATTGTCTGTGGACTTTGTCAGCCATAGTCCCTTCGTGCTGGCCTGGACTTCAGAGAAGTAGATACCAAACAGGAGAGGACCCAGGACCGAACCCTGTGGGACTCCACTCATGACTGGTCGGCAGTCTGACTTGGAGTCAGCTACTTTCACACTGTGGGTTCTACCTGTGAGCCATTTTGCAACCCACCTAGTGATATAGGAGTTGATGCCTAGCTTAGTGAGTTTTTCTAGGATTCCTAAGTGGGGAATGGTATCAAAGGCCTTGGCCAGATCAAGGTAGGCTGTATGAACCACCTTGCCTCCATCCAAATCTCTGGTGACTGACTCAAAGAAGTTGACCAATTTGAGCAGGCATGATCTACCCTTCACAAAAGCAAACTGTGTGGGATCCAGTGTTTGGAGATTCCCTATATCCTTGTTTATTAGATCCATGATGATGCATTCCATTGCTTTGCATATCAGACTCATCAGGCTAATGTGGTGATAGTTCCCAGGGTATGTAGTAGCTCCTCCTTTGTAGAGAGGGATGACTGTTGCAGTGCACCATTCAGTAGGGACAATGCCTGATGTGAGGCTGTGATTGAACAGGGCACACAGATGAGGTGCCAGTTCACTCTGTAGTTCATGTAGAAAACAGCCAGGGATATTGTCAGGTCCCATAGAAGCTGTAATTTTGGCCTTAGACAGTGCTGTTTTTAACCTGAGCAGCAGTAATACTGGGTGTCTGGAAATCTACTGGTATTGCGACTGGTCCCTTGGGGGGGGGGGGGGGAGAAGGGTAAAGTTGGCACTGAATCTATCGGCCAGTATGTTGCCAATATCTGTTGGCTCAGTATAGGAGGTACCATTGTGCAGTACCTCAGAGCAAATATGGGTACTGCTATGGAGATTCTTTACATAACTGTAGAAGGCCTTGTGGTTGTCTTTAGTATCTGCTACAATTCTGTTTTCATAGCTAGCTTTAGAGGATTTGATGAGGGATCTCAACTTTTTGTTGAGGCTGATAAGGGAGTTTTTCCAGTCTTGGGACTTCACCTTATTCTGCATCACTTTCCTCCTTCTGTTGTAGAGTTTGTTAATATACAGGCACAGAGATTCCTGGACTTTGTAAACATACAGGCACAGAGATTCCTGGACTTTGTAAATATAAACACCCTTGACCTAATAGTGCCAACATACTGGAATTCATGCTCACAAATATGGGATAACACTGCACCCCTACATTGTCCTATCCTTCCTGGTAAGGTCTGACCATAAATCTGTCTTCATTCAAATCAAAATCAACTCTGTAATCCCATTAAAACCAGTAACAATTAGGAACTATTCCAAGGCAACTTACCTTTAATTAAGTGAGTGTTTTTCAAAATTCAGTACTCCTACAAACCCAGGGAAAACAGCAACCTGTGATGAATTGCTCTCAGAAACTCTGTACAGCCATATCAATGGCGGCATAGAGGCTGCTGTACCCACTGGAAGTAAGTCCAAGACTAGCCCCAGAAACAAACAGCCCTGATGGCATCACAAATTAAACAGGATATACAACAAAAGGAAAACAAATATGGCAAAAAGGGTAAAAAAAATCTCATATCAAACTAAATAGGCAACTAAGAGGGCTAATTAGGTCAAGCATAAGGCCTTCTTCAACTATGTCAAAAACCTCAAGAACAGCACACAGGAATGTGTTGAACTGGTTGTTAATGGTGCCACATTCACTGATCCTGGCAATATAGTGAACCTGTTAGCAGACAAAATCAGTTTCAGCTTTAGTCCCCTCTTACCCACAACTATCTCCCAAGAAATTCTCTCAGATATAACTCCTGAAACTATAACAAGGGAACATGTACTGGCTGATCTCACTAAAGCTAAGAACACAGCCTCAATGGGCCTTAATAACATCCCAGGATGCATCCTGAACAGTCTAAAATCTGACTTATCAGGACTCCTGGAGTCATTATTTAATTATAGTCTTAAAACAGGCTTTGCGCCACGAGAATGGAGGACCATGACAGTCACCGTCCTTCATAAGGGAGGACCTTGACAGATCCTGAAAACTACAGAGCTATTAGTCTGATTAGTCTTATTTGCAAAGCCATAGAACAAATTATCATGGAATTTATCAACAAGGACATAGGAGACCTCCAGACACTGGATTCATCCCAATTTGGCTTTGTGAAAGGAAAGCCATGCTTACTGAATCTGCTGGACTTCTTTGAAAAGGTCACTAAGGCAATGGATAAGGGGACAATGGTGCATCCTGCCTAGCTAGATCTGGCTAAAGCATTTCTTACAGTACCTCACTCGGGCATTGTCAGCAAACTCACAAACCTAGGAATAAATCCCTATATAACATGCTGGATAGCAAGCTGGCTCACTGATAGGACCCAGGAGGTTAGAATCAGTGAGACCATCTCCAGAATGAGGCCAGCACCAGTGGAGTCCCCCAGTGTTCTGCATTAGGAAAACCCCTGTTTGGCATCTACTTCTTGAATGTCAAAGCCAATGCCAAAGATCTCTGGCTAACCAAGGTCACAGATGATTACAACTTGGGAGCAGTCATTGAATCCCCCAAGAAGAGAACATCATGCAGGAAGGTCTAACATAGACAAATGCTTAGTGCCAAAGCCATGGATTAAAACTCAGTAGCAAGAAATGCATTACATTACCTTTTTGTAATGTACCCTTCTTAACTACATCATCAAAAAGACACCCCTAAAATTAATTTAGCAGTCAGTGATCTGGAAACTCATGTAGATAGTAACCTAGCCTTTGACCAACATGTGTCCAATGAGGTAAGAAAATTCCATGTTGCTCAACTTATAAGCAAGAGCTTGGCATCTAGGTCTAGAGAGGTCATCATGCTACTGTACTTGGCCCTCACAGACCCATCATAGAGTATAATGCTTCCTTTGGTATGTACCTGACTAGATGCATGCAGCAACTGGAATGTCCACAAGAGTTCCTTACAAAAGACTACAGGGAGGAAACAAAATGTCCTAATCTGATTACATCAAAGCACTCTCTTTACTTGGTATCATACAGACTTCTGAAAGATGATCTTTGCCTGGCATACAAGGCATCTCTGGAGCCTGTTTTGATGAAACTTTTGCACATCCACAAAACAAACAACATAAAAACTACTAGATTAAAAGACCTAATTTTTGCTTGTGACATAAATAGGACATGTAGAGACAGATATATTTCTCAGAGAATTTCCACTGTCTGGAACAGGCTCCTCATCCATCTTAAGCAAAATTCCTCCTTCTCCAGATTTAAGAGTTATATGATCAATGGATGGGTAACAGGAAATTCACCCTTTGTCTGGCATCTATGTCTCTGAATGACAGAGGCAGTCAGTAAATCACACTATATATAAATCAAATGTGTGTGTCACAGTTGGGTTGCATGGCTAGGCTTGTAAGGGCCCTAATTGTCATTGGTCTGGTACACACCTATGAACCTATGAGCCATTTTAAGCCTAGTCAGGTGTTCCATTTGTTGCATAAAATTAGCCTATCCCACTGGAATTTAGATTCAACTAATACTTTCCAAGACCTATATTTACTAGCAATGATTAGAGGATCAAAACATAGGCATTTGAGGGTACTCATGCTTTGAGATAAAGCATTTAGGAGCTGTCTGTGCCCATTAATAGTACAGAGGGAAATGTTGGGTAAATTTGCTATTTTTCATCCATTAATCCAATTTATGCTTGAATGTGGTCAGGGATGGGCTTTGGTTTATATGGATGGTGGAGTCTGTTCCAAATGACTTGCCAAGAAATTGTCCACTATTGGTAGTTATTACAAGTAGTCTCATATGACCATGCTCTGGTTTTGTTAAATATTTCACAAAAATTATGTATATCTTGCATTTATTCACTTTGACACGCACATTCTGGGGTTCAGAAAAAGGCCCATCACTCATGCTAATTGCTCAGTGCAGAATGACCAGTTAGCAAGATATTAAGAAAATACAATTCAGAGACAGTTATGGTTGTGAGGAGAAATAATGCATTATCAATTCATCAGCATGTCTCTGAATCACACTAATGCTGTCAGAACTGACCATGCTAGTGTTTTCCCTAGCAGCTCATGCATTGCCTTTGCAAAGGCAACCGCTGCACTCACACACATATATTTTCAGACAGATAGACAGACACACACACACACACACACACACACACACACACACACACACACACACACACACACACAGACACACACACGTACGCACACACACATAGACACACACATGCAAACACACTTTTTTCCAGGAATTCCAGGTTAGAGTACACTTACAAATGCAAAAAGAATCCAGTTCATAAATACAGGCTAACTCTATGCAGGAGCATTGTAACCTCCTCCCCATCCATATGTTTTTTTCCTCTTTCCTCTTCTTTTCTACAAAACCTCTTGTGCCTTTTCAAATAATACTTACCTTAAAGGATTTACCAAATGCTGCCTCCTCTTCTTATAAACTACTTTCTCTCCTATATCATGTATAAGGCATAGGGATACATTTGTATTAACCAGACAATCATACTTGTTTCAGCTTCATTTGTTGCAGTACTTCCTCTTCAAATATATGGGATCCAGCTTGCAGCTTTCAGTTTATTGTACTCATGCCCTAGTACAGCCACACCCAGAAAGCATGGGACTCAAGCAGTATATCTTTAAATATCACACCGACAGGTTAATCAAATGTGCCATGCTATTGCTAATAAAAATCTATCAGTAAAATATATTGTTGAGAAAACAAAACTGCAGGAATGGCCATATAGAAGCATATCTACGGAAATCTTTGACATCTTAGCTTCCAATAAATGATACAAAATTAGGTGCCATAACTAGCATGACTAACAGTCTGAATAGTTCATCAGGTAGCACACTTATCTTTGGTTCAGAATTCGGTGGGTTCTATTCCCCTACCAGGTTGTTGGATTAATTTTTATAATGCTGAGACTGCAGTGTAACATAAGGGTGGTGGGGTTGCTCCACTCTTGAGCGTGCCATCCTTCAGATGGCACTCTAAGCCAAGGCTCCATCTGCCAGAGTGGGTCATAACTAAGGTAGATACAAAAGATCTTACAGTACTTATCAAACAGTGTGGGGAAAGTTTATTATGACATCAAACAAGATGTCATGTAACATAGTCAACAAGGGTAAAGAAGTATATACACAATAAAAAGCACTGCAATAAAATATGTCCAGAAATCTAACAATATAATTTTGAGAAACTTGAGATATATTCCCCAACATTTTCTTCCCCGACCAGTTCCTTAGCTTTCCCAGTATGAAAACACAAAACCAAATTTTGTTAAACAATAATTCTTATCTTGCTTACTGAGTATGTTGCAACAGCCCAACAAAAAATGTATCTGTCAAACATACATCAATAGGCAAAGCTCTACAGTAACATCCATACAGAATCATATCTAATGTGATAGGAAAAGAAAATCAAGGGGCGGAGCCTAGATGGCCAACTGAGAGCAGTTAAGTTTGAGAGCTCTATAAACTAGTATAATAATATAGGAAAATTTTATTGTTTTCAAGTCTAAAACATGAGAAATCTATGGATAAACTACTAAACCACATAAATATCAATTTTGGTGGAGATACACAAACATTTTCCTGTCAAGTAACTTGGAGATATATTGAGTCACTGAATATGAACAACTCAAGGAATTCTCATCCAGATGCTGCTTTGAAAAAAGAAATGCAATTGATGACATCTGCCTTACAGGAACTATCTTTGAAGATGGATGGCTTTAAAAATGACTTAGAAAACCTCAAATTAAATTCTCAAAAACAGATTGATACTCTTAAGGAACTATTACAGCAACACCATACAAAAATAACAAATATAGAGACTTCTCTAAATGGCATTGAAGGGAGACTCAAAGAGGAAGAATTCCAAAAAGAATTTCTGCTTAAACAGAATACATGGCTGCTTAACAAAATAGATGACTTGGAAAACAGGGAAAGGAGAAACAACATAAGGATCTTTGGTCTGCCTGAAAACACTGAAGAAGAAGACATTATTTCATTCTTAACAACCTGGATTCCTGAATTTTTAGACTTGAAAGAGGGACTTTCATTTGGAATTGAAAGGGCACATAGAACATCGAGTAGACCTGCTTCTAACTCAACAAATACTTCACCTATATCCATAGTTATAAAATTTCTTTTATTTCTGGACAAGGAATTAATATTAAAATCTACTTGGAAAAAATCACCCTTAAAATACAATCAAAGTCTGATAAGGTTTGACAATGATTATTCTTCCAAAATACTAGAACAAAGGAAAAAAGTCTGGCCAATTATAAAACTGTTGAAACAAAGCAACATTAAAGCACAGCTAGCCTTTCCAGGCAAGATAAAAATACTTTTTGCCAATGAGATGAGAACGTTTAATGATTTAGATGAAGCTACTATATTCATCAAAAACAACAAAATAGTGTCTATCCCAGAAGAAATGGAATGGATGGCCCCTACTCTTAAAAGAATAAAAGAAACAAATCCTTGGACTGATGCTAGAAAGAAAAAACAAAAAAACTGATTCCAAGATAGCTGTCCCAAAACATAACTCTTACAACTATATCTCTCAAAGTATCAACTGATATGGTACATCACTTGTCATCTGTTTTTATTTTAAAAAAGGAGGGTTTCTTAAACAACTTAGAAACAGTAATGAGTTATTCAGAATGTTCAAAGAGTCCAATAATTCGTCACAAACAAAGGTAGGTCAAGATGGGTTACTATTTACATTATATGTAAGCCAAACAAAACAACATATAATACAAACAGAGATTTCTATTCCCCTACTTGAACTCAATGAACACTTATCTTGTTCATTTTTCATTGTTTTTACTTATAATAATTTAAGTAATTAATTAACTAATTCAACAAGGTGCCATTCATCAGAGTTCAGACTCAAATGTAACAAATTAACATCATATTTAATAGCAGTAACAGTAGAGTGTTTTGAAAAAAAAATGTTGTCATGGAGACTAATGCCTTCTTCAGTTAAAGTATGATTTATAAATGTCATGTATATCCTGGTTAAATAATAGTAGCAAGCTCTTAGTACAAATGTCATTATTATTCTGTCTAATTATAGTTAATATTAACTATAGCAGGTATCACAGCTACGAGTGCTGTTTGATCAGTCCTGATATGATGTGCGTGGATGCAGCTGTGTCTGGCAGCTAGTACAAATGTCATTATTATTCTGTCTAAACATAGTTAATATCAATTATGGCAGGTATCATAGCTTCTAGTGCTGTTTGATCAATCCTGATATGGTGTATGTGGATGCAGCTGTGTCTGGCAGCTAGTACAAATTTCATTATTATTCTTCTAAACATAGTTAATATCAATTATGGCAGGTATCATAGCTTCGAGTGCTGTTTGATTAAGCCTGACATGATGTGTGAGGATGCAGCTATGTCTGGCAGCTGTTGTATGTTGCCATTTTCATCTCCGGAAAGCTGTGCTTGTGATCGACATTTACTGATGATTGTGTATTAGGAAGAGACATTTGGTGTTTTAGCCTGGATCCAGAGGAAGGGGGTGGATAAAACTGTCATTTGGAATATTTTGGCAGAGAATAGTTTGTTTATACATCTGCTGAGTAAGAGGTGGGAAGACTGGAAGAATGTGTTATCTCTTGTTGTGGTGGCTTGTTGGGAGTTTTTTTTTATCTGTTTGTTCTCCATTCTTTTCCTGGCTGTTGCCTCGCTGAAAGGGTGGGAATTTAGGCTTGAAGTTGCAGTGACGTGAAGCTTAACTTCAGGTGCATTGTGAGCCTCTGGAATGCAGTACACAGACACATTAACAAAAACAGATGCTCCCAGGTTGCTATGGTAATGGAGACAGAGTGACAATAATACTTAACAACTCTGAGGAGCCTTCGAGATGATTCTCGGCAATGAAGTGTTTGGTTTAAAAAAAAAAATATATATATATATATATATATATATATATATATATATATATATATAAAATAAAAGGGCTGTTTTAAACCACATGTACACATATTGATGGTCTCTCAACACTTTGTTTAGCTCATTAAGTTGATTCTTGATAAAAAAAAAACAAAAGTAAGGGCAATTTTATATTTAAAATGTATTTTGGTCCAAACACATTAAGGACTTACATAAGAGTGGAAGTCTGTTATTGTGAAAGACTAAGAGCACTTGGTCTTGTGTAGCACCCTTTGCAGTGGTCTGGGAGGTGAACTTGCTCAGATGTGTTGGGCATATGGGTATAGCTGATTCTAGGGGTGTTTGGGGTTGCCGGGAAGTGCTTGAGAATCATCAGATTTCCTACATGGAAATATGTGTGGGAATGGAAGGTCTGTTGAGTGGTTCACTGGCAGATTGGTCACTGCATGGAACAGGCTGATAAAATGGAACAGGAAAAATATTGGTTTGGATATTTTAAGAACAGCCTGGAAACACACCACATGAACTAGTGAATGGTATTCTGGCAAAATTGGATGAGCATTGTTGCCTGTGCTTGAAGTACTAATATGTGTGTGTACGTAAGGATGGAAATATACTTATAACAAATAAGAAACTAGAAGGGTCTCATAATTTAAAGTCTATGGACTGTATAAACATGCTTGGAAGGAGCTAATGATAAGAATAAGCATTACAGCTTGTGGTTTCTCAAATAACTAAGCAGCAGCCAAAAAAACACAATAGTTATGTAATGCATGATTTTAGTAAATCTAGACATAAAATATATAATTGTTATATAAGATGAAGCAGTCTGTTTAATTTAGATATTAAATAAAGGATTTAATAACATGCGCTTTTGTATAATAACACTACTGTCTTAACTTGTCATAAATGACATACACTACATTGAACATCAAGGGGAAGCATGCTGGTTTTCTTACATAAGTAAATATGCATAACAAGTCATGTAATTCCTTTAAATTGAATTGTAGTTTTTGTAGCCCATCTTGACCATATATAATACTTAAGCTGTTACCAAGGTAACTAATGTTTATACATGACATCAAACTGACAAAGTTGTTCAAGAGAAACAATAGAAGCCTGAACTTGAAATGGCACAGAATGTAACAATCATATTCTGAACAAATAGCATTAAATTGACATAGACACTCAGTTTAATAACATGGGCTTGTGTATAATAACACTACTGTTTTAACTTGTCATAAATATCATACACTATATTGAACATCAAAGGGAAGCATGATGATTTTCTCATATAAGTAAATGTGCATAACAAGTCATATAATTGCTTTAACTTGAATTGTCGTTTTGTAACCCATCTTGACCATACTTAATACTTAAGCTGTTACCAAGGTAACTAATGTTTTATACATGACATCAAACTGACAAAGTTGTTCAAGGGAAAAATAGAAGCCTGAACTAGGAATGTCACAGAATGTAACAATCACATTCTGAACAAATAGTATTAATTTGACAAGAATCACTCAGTTTAACCTTTGCCGATTATACAAAATAGAATGTTGCCATTTAAATCTAAAAACGTTCGGTATATGCTATAAAATGTAAATTTATGAATATGGAAAGGGAACTTGTAATCATTAATCACAATAAGTGAATTTGTTATTTTTAACCAATAATTTCACTCATTTTATAATAAGAAATGACAGATATTAAAATCCTTATGTTATGTGTAGGAAATGGGGGGGGTGTACTGGTAATTAAAATGCACTAACTTTCATCAATGTTCACATAAAACAAACTTGATGCTTTAGCAACAAAGTGATTACTTAATTGCTGGCAAACAATTATGGCAGGTATCATAGCTTCGAGTGCTGTTTGATTAAGCCTGACATGGTGTGTGAGGATGTAGCTATGTCTGGCAGCTGTTGTACGTTGCCATTTTCATCTCCAGAAAGCTGTGCTTGTGATCGACGTTTACTGATGCTTGTGTATTAGGAAGAGACATTTGGTGTTTTAGCCTGGATCCAGAGGAAGGGGGTGGATAAAACTGTCATTTGGAATATTTTGGCAGAGAATAGTTTGTTTATACATCTGCTGAGTAAGAGATGGGAAAGCTGGAAGAATGTGTTATCTCTTGTTATGGTGGCTTGTTGGGAGTTTTTTTTTTTTATATCTGTTTGTTCTCCATTTTTTTCCTGGCTGTTGCCTCGCTGAAAGGGTGGGAATTTAGGCTTGAAGTTGCAGTGAAGTGACGCTTAGCTTCAGGTGCATTGTGAACCTCTGGTATGCAGTACACAGACACATTAACAAAAACAGATGCTCCCAGGTTGCTATGGTAACGGAGACAGAGTGACAATAATGCTTAACGGCTCTCAGGAGCCTCTGAGATGATTCTCGGCAATGAAGTGTTTGGTTTAAAAAAAAAAAAAATATATATATATATATATATATATATATATATATATATATATATATATATATAAAATAAAAGGGCTGTTTTAAACCACATGTACACATATTGATGGTCTCTCAACACTTTGTTTAGCTCATTAAGTTGATTCTTGATAAAAAAAAAAAAACAAAAGTAAGGGCAATTTTATATTTAAAATGTATTTTGGTCCAAACACATTAAGGACTTACATAAGAGTGGAAGTCTGAGTTATTGTGAAAGACTAAGAGCACTTGGTCTTGTGTAGCACCCTTTGCAGTGGTCTGGGAGGTGAACTTGCTCAGATGTGTTGGGCATATGGGGATAGCTGATTCTAGGGGTGTTTGGGGTTGCCGGGAAGTGCTAGAGAATCATCAGATTTCCTACATGGAAATATGTGTGGGAATGGAAGGTGTGTTGAGTGGTTCACTGGCAGATTAGTCACTGCATGGAACAGGCTGATAAAATGGAACAGGACAAATATTGGTTTGCAATTTTTAAGAACAGCCTGGAAACACACCACATGAACTAGTGAATGGTATTCTGGCAAAATTGGATGGGCATTGTTGCCTGTGCTTGAAGTACTAATATGTGTGTGTACGTAAGGATGGAAATATACTTATAACAAATAAGAAACTAGAAGGGTCTCATAATTTAAAGTCTATGGACTGTATAAACATGCTTGGAAGGAGCTAATGATAAGAATAAGCATTGCAGCTTGTGGTTTCTCAAATAACTAAGCAACAGCCAAAAAAACACAATAGTTATATAATGCATGATTTTAGTAAATCGAGACATAAAATATATAATTGTTATATAAGATGAAGCAGTGTGTTTAATTTAGATATTAAATAAAGGATTTAATAACATGCGCTTTTGTATAATAACACTACTGTCTTAACTTGTCATAAATGACATACACTACATTGAACATCAAGGGGAAGCATGATGGTTTTCTTATATAAGTAAATATGCATAACAAGTCATGTAATTCCTTTAAATTGAATTGTAGTTTTTGTAGCCCATCTTGACCATATATAATACTTAATCTGTTACCAAGGTAACTAATGTTTATACATGACATCAAACTGACAAAGTTGTTCAAGAGAAACAATAGAAGCCTGAACTTGAAATGGCACAGAATGTAACAATCATATTCTGAACAAATAGCATTAAATTGACATAGACACTCAGTTTAATAACATGGGCTTGTGTATAATAACACCACTGTTTTAACTTGTCATAAATATCATACACTATATTGAACATCAAAGGGAAGCATGATGATTTTCTCATATAAGTAAAAGTGCATAACAAGTCATATAATTGCTTTAACTTGAATTGTTGTTTTGTAACCCATCTTGACCATACTTAATACTTAAGCTGTTACCAAGGTAACTAATGTTTTATACATGACATCAAACTGACAAAGTTGTTCAAGGGAAACAATAGAAGCCTGAACTAGGAATGTCACAGAATGTAACAATCACATTCTGAACAAATAATATTAATTTGACAATAATCACTCAGTTTAACCTTTGCCGATTATACAAAATAGAATGCTGCAATTTAAATCTAAAAACGTTCAGTATATGCCATAAAATGTAAATTTATGAATATGGAAAGGGAACTTGTAATCATTAATCACAATAAGTGAACTTGTTATTTTTAACCAATAATTTCACTCATTTTATAATAAGAAATGACAGATATTAAAATCCTTATGTGTAGGAAATGGGGGAGGGGATGCACTGGTAATTAAAATGCACTAACTTTCATCAATGTTCACATAAAACAAACTTGATGCTTTAGCAACAAACAAAGTGATTACTTAATTGCTGGCAAACAATGAAATATAACTTCTGATATATCCAGTAAAATACATTGTATTATAAACATTAGGTCTAAATATTATTACCATCTATTTATTTTAAGTAATACATTTTGAAAGACTTCGTCAATAAGGGTGAATATGTTAAATAACTGTGTGGTGTAATCTTTTACTGAGGTTTTATATATGATACATCCTACTTTACTATGCTTGAATTCCTTGTCATCTATCTTTCATGTACATATTTATTGCTTATACAATAAGTAGACATTTATATTGTATTAGAATTCTGTCTAATCTACAATTGTACTATATCTGTTCAAAATAATATAAATATTGCTTATTCCTATTACAAATATTCTCCATATGATAATTCAGTTTATGGAGCTCAGATGTTCTGGATTGTCAAGGTATGAGTGATAATCTGATGGATTTAGGTTTATCCATCAGATTAGGAATGATTTTCATTCCATGGCTAGTGCGGATCTTAGTTTTGTTAACATTTATTAATTTAAATTTATTTCACAAAAACATTTTAGTATGCCTGACCAAAACTTTACTTTATTGGTAAACACTCAAAGTATAAAACTGATAATTTCCTTTAAAAGCTCAAATATATACTTAATAGTTATCAGAGGAAAATGTTTAATCTTCTTCTTCTTTCGGCTTTTCCCAGTTAGGGGTCACCACAGCAGATCACCTGTCCGCTCATGATTGGCAGTGAAGTTTTACGGTGTTGAGTTGCCAGCCCGACACCCAACCTTCCACAGAAGGCACACACATGCATGCACTCACACCTAGGGCCAATTTGGAGTGTCCAATCCATCTACAGCATATCTTTGGGATGTGGAAGGAAACCGGAGCACCCAGAGGAAACCCACACGACCACAGAGAGGACATGCAGATTCCACACAGAAGGCACTCCAGCTGAGGATCAAACCAGAGAACCTCTTGCTGTGAGGCAGCAATGCTAACAGTCACAATAAAGCAAAAAATACATAGTCTAAATAATCTAAGATGGATTTATTTATTTATTTTTTTATTTATTTATCATTTGTTGACCGGGAAAGTCCGACTAGGTTCCACAGAGCCTGTTTTCAGCGGAGGCCCGGGGAGAAATCCTCCAAATTTAACTTTATTATCTTTAAATACCAGTGGCTTAAACAATCCCAGCAAGAGATCAAATCTACTGAAATATTTAAAACTGAACAAAGCACAAATTGACTATCTTCAAGAAACTCATTTCAAAACAAATGACAATTACAAATGGAATCCTAAGGAATATATCATATTGGCGTAATCCACTTATAAGACAAAGACAAAAGGGTTAACAATTTTATCGAAAACAAATGTGATTAACCCAGAAATCATTTATAAGTATGAAGATAAAGAAGACCTTATGGAATTAGTAATAGTTAAATATAATAACAGAATATGGACCCTAGCCAATCTATACTGGTTCCCAGGCATTGGAACAGGAACTGTTAAAAACACTTGGATTTCATTTCCAATAATTATAAAGGCAACTTAATATTAAGGGGATATTTTAACTGTATCTTTGATATTTCTGAAACTACAAATAAAAGACCTCTGGGTACATCTGCTCTATCAAAAGCTTTAAACAAGTGGGTAGAATCATTTCATCTTGTAGATACTTTCAAATCTAAAGAAGATAAATCTTTGTTGTTTTCCCATCAAGATCACAAATTTGGTACCCAGACTAGAATATATAAAATATTTGCTGCCCATGACTTACACTCTAAAATCATTAATTTCTCAATCACTCCCTGCCCCTTTTCAGACCACAATGCATTGATACTAAAACTTCAAAATGGGTACAAACCATTAATCTTTAACTCCAGAATCCCAGCATATATAACTAAAATTAAAGAGTTCAAACCCTAGTAATTATCTGAATTACAGTTCTTCTTAGATATTAATTACACCACAGAGATAAATAAAATAATGATATGGGACTCATTAAAAGCTTACATATATGGTAAAACCCTAGCTTGGTATAAAAAAAATCAGAGAATGGAATTCTGAATTATTAGATATACAATCCAAACTTTTGTCAGTAAAAGCTGAAAAAAGAAATCAAAATCATTTGGAGATGAAAAAAAAAGTAGAAGTATTAAACAATAAATGCAATGAAATTCTAACACTAGTTTAGCTTTAGAAAAACTAAAAATTAATACCTTGACCACTTCTCCCAAATATCTACATAACTTATCCACAAGAATCAAAATACAATCAAAAGCTAATAACATTAAAAGTATCTTCCATGAAAAGAAAGGGAAAGATGTGTCGGATATAGGTGACATTCTTGATGCCTATAAAAATCACTATATGGACCATTTCCCAAAAGAAAATATACATATTGATCAATTAAATTTAGACAAAAATGTTCTAATATAAAAAAAAAAACAGAAAAATTAAAACTAGATCTGCAAGCACCCATATCCTACAAAGAAATAACAGATACAATAAAACAGGGTAAAAATAATAAAGCTCCAGGTATAGATGGCATAATTATGGAAATATATAAACTTTTTTTCCTTCAAAGATACTATCCCTCTTCCATAAAACTCTTAGAAATTCAGTCACAAGCTTTAATACCACCCTCTTGGAGATATTCCTTATTCACACCAATCCTAAAGGAAAACAAATCCCCAAACCTCTGTACCTCATATAGACATATAGTATTGTTAAATAATGACTATAATATATTTATGACAATATTAACTAACAAAATGAAAATACCACTATCCAAAACAATAAATAATGATCAAACTGGATTTATATATCAAAGACACACACATGACAATATTAAAAGGATAATTTCTGTTATAGATTATGTTAATAAAGAAAATAAAGAAACACTCATAATTGGCTTAGATATAGAGAAAACATTTGATTCCCTAAATTGGGACTATTTATTCAAAATCCTAATGCTTTTTGAATTTCCTGCATCCTTTGTTCATCTCCTAAAGAATATTTATACAAATAATTTAGTGTATGCCAATTTAGGTCCTTCTACCTCTGAATCTATACATATAACAAAAGGCACTAAACAAGGATGTCCCATGTCACCGATTCTGTTTGCTCTGGCTATTGAAATATTGACAGATTCAATTCGTAACAATATACAAATCAAAGGAATAGATGTTTATTAACAATACAATTCTAAAGTAATGCTATTTGCCGATGACATATTACTAACATTATCTAATACAAAATAGACATTAGAAGAATTAGATATATTAATTGACAGATTTCATATGACTTCAGGACACCATTTCATTAAATCAAAATCAAAAATGTTATTTTTAAATAAAAAAAGAACTGCAGACTATGGGGGATCACATCATAGGGAAACAAGAATCTGCCTTAAAATATCTAGGAATTGAGTTATGCAAGGATAATAATGAATCAGTCTAAAAAAACTACAATAATATTATCAATACAATGAAAATCTCTGTGGAAAAATGGAACAAATTAATATTAACATTTGAAGATATACTACAGTTAATAAAAATGGTTTTACTGCCCAAGATCCTATATATAGTCTTGGCAATACAACTGTTACCAGAAAGGAATATACTTAAAGAAATAAATTCATGCCTGATAACATTTTTATTGTTTCCCAAAAGAAACAGAATAGCATTAGTACATCATATCAGAGCATGGAAATAGGGAGGATTAAACTTTCCTGATATAAAAACATATATAAAAGCATCAATATCTAAAACAGTCTCAGACTAGATAAGTCAAAATTACTCTGCAAATTGAAAATAATTGCTAACTGTAATATCAATAAATGAATTTGATTTACAAAAAAAATTTCAAATAACAGATAAAAACAATTTGCCATGGCACATATTATGTATTAGTATGCAATATAACATAACTAAACCCACTAAAACTCATATGATTAATTATTACATTGACTCATTTAAGAAAATTATTAATGCAAATATAGATTTAAAAATCTGGCTTGATCTTTTATCACCATTTATAGTCACAAAGAATTTTCCACATAAAATATATAGGAAAATTATCAATTCCTGGGAACAGAAAGGATTTGTTTGCTGGCTGCATTGTATCAAGGAACTAAAAGTTTTAGATATGCAAGTAATAAAAACAACATACAAAATTACACAACAGGACTGTGTAACTTTACAGAGTATTCTGTCATAGTCGCAAGATTTAAGTAGAATAATTAACAATTCTTCATTTAAAGAAATACCTAAATTTATGAAATACATATATGAAATCATGGGAGCATTACAGAATCCTGAAAGCCCAAAATACTGAAGACCAAAATCCTGAGACCAAAATCTCGAAAGTTTAAAGTACTGAAAACTCAAAATGCTGCATATACACAGGATGGCAACACTTACTATATTCTACCACAAGTACATACAGAAACAAATAAAACACAGAACATATTACTATAAGCAGGGGGGGAAGGCACCCCTACACCCCCTACACACCTTGCTGCTTAAATATATCAACTCCGAGATTGCACTTAGTGTAGTGAAGTGCAGTCTTGGAGTTGATATATTTAAGTAGCAGGGGTTGTGGGGGCACAGCTCCCCACATGGGGGTGCAGAGGGGCTTGCCCCCCCTGCATATAGTTGTAGGGTAATATGTTTTTGTATATACTTGTGCTGGAATATAGTAAGTGTTGGTATCCTGTATGTTTTCAGTATTTTGAGTTTTCAGTATTTTGAACATTCGAGATATTGGTCTCAGGATTTTGGGCTTTCATTATTCTGTATTATTCCCAAAATCATATATAATGACTTTGACATGGGAAACAGTATTTCAAAAATTTAAAAAATATTGATAAACTATAAAACAACAGCCAAAACCTCATATTGGAAATATATAACAAAAGGACACTCAATACAGTTAACTGAAGATATTAAAACAAATATCTTATTATCGATAAAATATACATCCTTTATACAATACTGGAAAGTTTTTAATTGGAAATGCTTGCACAGAGCATTCTTAACCTCAGAATCAGTAATTTTAGTTCTTTCATATAAGGAATATGTTGGAGATGTGAGCAAATACACAATGCAGATTGGAACCACATTTTCTTTGACTGTGTTAAAATTAAGCCATTTTGGAATGGTATTAACTTTCTACAATCTTTATTTAATGAATCACTTTATTTAACTAAAGCTCTTGTATTATTAAATGTGAATGAAGGTCCTCATTTGAATAGGTCAAACATGTATCTAGTATGGAGTATACTTGCAATTTCAAGGAAGTGTATAACAAGAAGATGGAATACAAACTCAATACCAACTTTGGAAGACTTCTACAGCCTACTGAAGACCACAGCATTATTGGAAATTAAAATTAAAGAACTAAGAATTTATCCAAAGCCATTTATCAACAACCCTTGGGGAAAAGTCTTATCGTTGATTGACACTATACAGTAATTGATCAGACACTCTGATAATGGATTGGATATACTTATAAAGTAACTATATACATTAAGATCTGTTATATTGTCAGGCTAATGTAAATAATATGCATAGTTATTTCAGATGTTATGTATAAATACTATGGAATTCATTCAAATGTATTTGAAAAGTCCACAAAATTTGAGAAAGGAAAATAAAATCAATATTTTAAGAATGTAAAAGCACTTGCCAAAATAACTGAATTCTGAAGCAGTCTAAAAAAAACATGTGAAAGGGTTTCCTTAATAGTACAAATATGATACTAACATTTATCTCTAACCTTGTATTTCACGCAAGCTTTAACTAGTAATTTGCCTAAGGATAGTTATTACAAAAAGTCTTGAATCACTTTAATATTTGGGAAACTATGCGTTTTTTTGTTAATAATTTGTAAAATATGATAGGAAAGCTTTTCCCTTGTCCTATCAAAAAGTATATAGGAACCTGTCATATCTATATCTATATGTCTCTATATATCTATTTCTATATATGTATATATATATATATATATATATATATATATATATATATATATATATGTGTGTGTGTGTGTATGTGTGTGTGTGTATATATATATATATATATATATATATATATATATATATATATATATATATATATATATATAAGTCTACTTCAGATCACTGAAATCCCATTTCACTGACTTTCATTTCACTGAGACCAAATCACCTAAATTTCACAATACTGACAACTCATTTCACTGAATCTCATTTCATCGACAGCTTACAATGCTAAATTTCAAAAGACTAAATGGGAAACCATAGACAAACACACTTACAACACTAATGACTACTTCTTTCCACAACTTAAAAACTACTTTCTTATCCTCTTAACAGAAACCATACAATATAAAACATAACTAAATAAGGGGCTACACCCCCCACACCCCCCAACATGGGGGTCTGTGCCCCCCATACACACTCTAGCTATATATACTAACTTCAGGATTGCACTGCATTGGGGAAAAGGTCATATACCTTTTATTTGCCTCACAGAACTCTACACACTGCCACTACTACTGTGAAAGCACAAAACATCCGCCGTATTACTTTAGATACTTCCCATACGAATGTAAAGATACATACCCCCATTTAAAAACACTACAACTCCTCTTTCTACATTACAATCAGTATTTTGACACTCAGCAGTGTAAGTTACAGAAATTCTTTCTATCACAAACAAGTTAAAGGCAAATAGAAAGCCACATTAGGTCTAAAATTTACAATTCAGTGAAATGAGATTCAGTCAAATGAATTTTCAGCATTTTGAAAATTAGGTGATTTGGTCTCGGTGAAATGAACTTCAGTGAAATTGGATTTCAGTGATCTAAAGTATATAATATATATGTGTATACAGCACAATTTTCTGGACTGTGTTTCTATAGGATATAAGGGCACAATCTCCTCTGTTTACCTATAAACACACTCTCCCAAGTATCCATATATTTTTCCATAACTATTGACTAAGCAAATCCACTTTCTAATGTTGCGCCCTAAGATGTACTTAGTATAAATGCATAGAGGGTAAATAGGCAACAGGATTTATTAGACCTATCCCAACATTTTCTTTTTTTTACAAAAAATAATTTCTCTTAATAGGGGTTAACCTATCCAACTCCAAAATGTCTAAAAGGTATCTTCTCTTTCTTTATTGGAAAAGGAAAAACGTGTCCTTTATAAACTAATGTTCCAAGTACAATACTTTTTAAAATATAAACTTTTTTTGAAAAAAAATATTTGAAATACCATCAGGTATCCAAAATCTTTTTTATATCAACTGAGTCAGAAATATCTTGCTTCTCACCTAAAGTTATCCCTAAATGGTAATTCTATCATGCATAAGCTGGATTTTATGTAAAGATGACAAAACTAGAAGCAACACACTATTGCAAACCTCTAATGAGACAATTAACACTTACAAGTGTTGAAATACACTAAACATATCTTCCCTAGATTTTTACTGGTAGGAGCATAAGCAATAATGTGTCTAAAAATGTACACTCAAGGTTGCTATTACATATAAGAATTTGACTTGGGATAGTAATAATGCATCCTGTGATGAAATACTGTATTTAAACAAAATATCTACCAGAGCATACATCACTTCCAAATTTCCCAACAAATTTATGGCAAAACAACACCTATTTTTTGCAAATCAGTAAATAATCTTGCATGAATTAAACAGATAAAATCAACCCCTACCTGTGCAAAAGGTCAAAATCTGTAATCTAGCATTATGGACAGTTGGACTGCCCTTGTTCTTCCTGCCAACCTTGTTGATTTGGGGCTCTTGAGGCAGTGTAGCAATTGCCTCATGTACACAGACAAACCTAGAGTAATAACTCAATCTAGTACAGAGTGCGAGCCATGTATTTACACCAAGAATCTAGAACTTATGCTCTCTCTCACTCAAAACAGTAACACAGAGAAGGTTGTCAACTCACCCTCCACTCCATATGCTCATAGTACCACTAGTCATACACATACCACTACTCATACACATAGTATACATCAAACACGTAAATCCACATACATGGAGGTTCTCTTGAAAAACTTACCGAAACACCAGAGATTTCCAAAACACAAGACTGCGACCACTAACACAGTCCCCACAGCACCCATAACACATAGCAACAGCAGTGTCTCACCCATCAAGCCAGTTAAGGCATAACACTCAAAAAACAAATTTTCTTGTCATTGGAGACTCAATAGTGAGAGACATGGATGTCCCACTCACCAGGCTGGACAAGGAGAAAGTCACAGTCAGCTGCCTGCCCAGTGCCAGGATTCATCAGATCATGCAAGCACTCAGGTCTCTTAGCAACAAGTACTATTATAACTCTGTCATAGTTCATGTTGGTGTGAATAACTTAAGACTTACCTCACTGGAGTATATGAAGAGAGACATGGTTGAGCTCTCTATGTGCACCAGGCAGGTATGTCCCTAGCCTTAAGCAGCATACTTCCCTCACCTAGAATGATGTCACAGTATAAACAAAAAATTATTGATTTCAATAATTGGCTCAGTTTTTGGTGTCATTCAAAGGAGATCCAGTTCCTGTCATCCTTGGAAGCCATGGTCAACAAACCTCGCTGCTTTGCCAAAGACAGTTTGCACCTGGCACCCCTAGGCTTTCAGCTGCTGACAAAGGCTCTTGCCTCCTCATAGTACTTTTTTAGGAAATGTCTCAAAAACAACAGTACCAACATGAAATTAACCAATTAGAACAAAATAAGGGTCATGCTGCTAAATGCTAGGAGCTTAAACCAACAATTGCACTCCCTGGAAGCACTTCTGTCACTTGAAGATGTAGATGTCTGCGCAGTCACAGAAACCTGGTTCAAGGCCTCAGAAAGTACCTCGGCCTTGCAAGGCTACAATGCCTTTCACACCTTTAGACCACAAAATAAACATGTGAAAACCAAAGGAGGTGGTGTATCAATCTATATTAGACATAAATTCACCTCCTGTCTAGTTAGACTGGACAACTCCATGGAGTTGCTCCAGGTCCAGTTTACAGTGGGTAAGACCTTCATTCAAATCATAGCCAGTTATAGATCTCCCTCCATGGATCATGATGCTCATGAAGCCTACTTGACCAAATAGGAGGCAATCCAAAATTTTCCAAACACACTGGTTATGGGGGATACCATTTATCCCACCATCAACAGGTAAACCTACACTAGCCCTAACTCACTAGCACAAAAGTTCCTTGACTTTGTTAATTCAAATGCCCTGGAAGAAATTGTCCATACCCCAATAAGGGGAACAAACATTGTGGATCTGGTCCTCACCAACATGTCAAACAGATGCACTTCAGCAACAGTTGGACCCTCATTAGTTAAAACTGACCACAAATGAGTCACCTTCGAGCTGGTACTAACATCAAAACTCACAAAGGGTGGAAATCAGACTAAAAAACTTCACCAAGGCAAACTATACCCTCCTAGGTGAAGGTATAAATGCATTCCAAGCCCCATCACAAGCTGTAAATGGTAACTATGCCAAAGCTTACACTAAAGCCCTGTACAATCACTTGCATAAGTGTTTAAACTTGGCTGTATCAGAAAGAATCAAAGCCAGAGCTCCAAATAAAAACAAGCTCTCATGGTGAACATCCAGTATGAACAAACTTTGCAACAAACGCAAAAAGTTGCTGTCCAAGAAAACAAAGGCAAGACCCCAACAATGGGAAAACACACTCCTCAGCCTCAACAGGGAAAAACGACAACTTGTCAAATCCTCCAAGGTCTCCTTTGAGAGAAATTTAGCAAGTACAGCCATAGATAACCATAAGTCTATGTATGTAACCTAAAGCCTATGACCCAAGCATATGCAGACCTACTGTCCAACAGTATCACACACACTGATCCCGCACAGATAGCAAATCTGCTAGTGAATAGGTTTGGTGAAAATTTCACTCCCTTATCCCCTTCTAACTTACAACAAACCTTCCTCCAAACTCCACCCCACCCTACACATCTGAAGCAAAGGTCATCAAAGCCTTGTCCAAGGCAAAAAACACAGGCTGTATGGAACCAGATGATATCCCAGGCTGTCTTCTAAACAGGCTAAAACATGAACAAGCATCACCACTAAGAACCTTTTTCAATCATAGCCTAACAACAGGCTTTGTTCCTGTGGAATGGAGAACAGCAACAGTTATTCCCCTCTAAAAAGGTGGCCTAGCAAAAAACTGCAGGAATTACAGACCCATAAGCCTGACTGACCTCATCTGTAAGGCCATGGAATGTATAATTATGGAGCTCATAAATAAAGACATAGGTGGCCTCCAAACTCTGGATCCTACCCTATTCAGCTTTGTGAAGGGCAGATCCTGAATGTTAAATCTGGTGGATTTTTTTGAAAATGTGATCAAGGCCATTGATCAAGGCAAAACTGTGCACACAGCATACCTCAACCTGGCAAATTCTTTTGACACAATCCCACATTCAGGCATTACCGATAAACTTAGCAAACTGAATGTAAAACCTTCTTTTGTAAGATGGGCTGCCAACTGGCTCACAAACCAGGCACACACTGTCAAAGTGGGTGACTCCACAACAACCAACAGACCTGTTACCAGTGGGGTGCCACAGGGGTCAGTGATGGGTCCGCTACTGTTTGGCATGTACTTCTCAGATGCTCAGGTCAAAACTAAGGGGTTGTGGCTAACCAAGTTAGCAAACAACTGCAAACTAGTTGCAATCATTGAATCCCCAAATGATGTCAGTATACTCCAGAATACTCATGCAAACCAACAACTGGTGCATTAGTCATGATGGTCTCAAACTAAATGCAGAGAAATGCATCATCATTCCCTTCAGCACAAATAATGTCCCCTCACACTATCAAATCAACAACAATACCTTAAGTACCCATGAAGTGGTAAGGGACCTGGGATCACAAGTTGACTGCGAACTTAACTGGAATGAAACGGCTAGGCTTAAAATGACCTCTGGGTTAATAGCTTAGTAATCTCTTATGATCCCATGATCCTACAGCATTCATTAATCATGGTATTCACATTTAAACTGCTAATAAAAAAGGCAGTCATTTTTCTTTCTTAACAGACTGTGTTTAGCCCCTTGTCTCATCTTCCTTTTATATACCCTCTTAAAAGCAGTGGTACTATTTTCATCCATTTCCGCCTTTCCAGAACTTTGAATATAATAATTGCCTTCATTTTACTTTCCCTCCTCTTCTTCTATAGACTTTACTTTTGCTTGTAAAATGTGTTCAGAATCACTTTCAAGCACTTCTTCTCTATTTAATACTTGAAACTTATTCGAAGTATTAAGAGGAGTCTTTTTTTGCTCAGCCTTGACATGTGTTGCTACAATTTTTCCCAGGAGCCTCCTCAGCCCCTGGCATACAGAACTTGCTTAATATCCTCCACATCTTTTATAGATAACTTGGGATAGTCAAACCAAAATTGTCTTACTGTTTTGCATTCCATGTAAAAAGGAACACAATTAGAAGCAGAATGGACCTAGAGCAGGACTCTGCCTACATCTCTTATCACAGTTGTGCATCTGATGTGATAATCAAATCCCCTCTCCTAAAACCTAAAATCCCCTCCCCATTTTCCTTCCACACTTACATTTCCATGACAAGACCTTGATGACATATGACCATTGTTGCCGCTGTGTCCCTGAACTCATGTTCAAACAGCTGCTCGACAAGGTGGTAGAACAGGGAAACAGCTGCTCGAGCCCCAGTTCATCAGTTCTACTAACTCTTAGACAGAGGCTCAAGTGGCTCTGAGGGTCCCAAAAATTCTCTGCTTTATAAACATTTTCATTTTTGTTATGTCGTTTATTGCCTTTCTTCCATCTTTTTTAATTCATTCCACATGTACACCAGTGTTTTTCCTAGAATCATATTATAGGATTCTTTTCTTTCTCCATCAAGCTCAATTACTTTTAACTTCCATAATTTCATTTCATTTTCATATTCTTTTACTTCCACCCTGTCCTTTTTGTTTTCCACATTTTTTCTTCCCATATATTTTTATGTTTTTTTTTTCATATAACATCTTACCTCTCATGTCTTTTTGTCTTTCTTTTACTTTTCTCATTACCTATCATGTCTTTTTGACTTTCTTTTACCTTTCTCATTACCCAAAATAAATGTATACATGCTAAATGCACCACCGGATTTTTTAAATTAAAGCTGCCTTCTTTTTATTATAAATTATCTCTTTGCATTGAGTTCAGCCTTGAGCCTCAGATGAAGCTAAAAAATCTCTAATAATGCTTTTTCCATTTAGGGTCACAGATTCATAGGTAAGAACTATGCTCCCTGGTGGGCCATTTTAAGCCTAGCCAGTTTACCTTTTTTTGTGCTTGAAATAACCTATCCCATTTAGTGTTATAATGGCCTTACCCATCCCATGGCCAATACTTATATATTACCCCAAGTGAGAATAATTGGGATATTACTATAGACAATTTGAAGAGAACTGTGCATGGGATAAAGCATTTAAGAGCTTCCTTTGTCCATTAGAAGCATGGGGGAGCAGTCTGGGGCATAGCTCTCAACGAATTGGAGGCAATTTTAAACAGAATCAGGGATAAATCCAGAAAAAAATTAGAAACAGTTAGGTATACTTTTAAAATATTAGCACTATTAACTTGATATGTTGACAGAATAAGAGAATCTCAATTAATATACATTTTCTTAAGTAAAAAAGTCTATAACTCTTAATTATTGTCATTATTTATTAAGTATAGTTCACCACCTTTCCTCAAAAAGTCACCAGTTTTAGGAGGGATTAAGAGGGACAGTGCTAAAACTCAAGTCAAAATCAGGGACATCTCTGAAAATCAGGTACATTTGAAAGGTATGATCTTGGGGTAAATTTTCTATTACTTATCCATAGATCCAAGTTGCTCATGAATATGGACAGTAATGAGCTTTGTTTTATGTGGATGGGGATTCTGCTCTAGACCAATGGTATCCTTTGTGAGATATACATGTCTCTCCAAACTATTCTGTTGATGTTGCAGAAGAAGTTTAGTTTTCTAGACTGAGTGTTTCTGATGCCATTTGATTTGCTGATGTGCAGTAGGTTCATCAGTACTGGGTTGGAAGATGCCCTGAATGCCAGACACAGGTGACCTCCCACCAATCTGCAGTACACTAAGTATAGTGACAGGGCCCTATGTGAGTCCATGTAGGACATATTGTTTAGGCCTTGTATCCTTTTAGTAAGTAAAAGTTACAGTAACATCTCTTGCCTCTTGTCTTTTTACATTGCCTGCTTCAGTGGAATTATCTTGCATAGTAGACAGAATAAACAGAAATTTACAGTGCTAGAAGTAGATTTTGAGTTGCTGAATAGACAAAGGTATGAAGACGAGGAACACCTACATGGTAGACTCTTGTATCCACTGAAGGGCCATCACATTTTTCACCTTTTGAGTTTTGCAATTCTTCAGCATTAAAATGTATATGTGCGTGTGTGTGTGTGTGTGTGTGTATTTAAATATATATATATATATATATATATATATATATATATATATATATATATATATATATGGCTGTACATTGACTCATCAAAATTACACCACTGATTCCTAGATGGCAGAATCCACTTCAGCAAAACAGTTTTAAACCAAAAGCACGAGCTACCAAAATCCTTTCTCTGTGAAATGAACCACTTGGCCACCACTGAAAAAACCTCAACAGAACAAAACTAAACCCACTCAGGTGGGGGGCTTCACCCCCCACACCCCCCTAATTAAATATACCAACTCCAAGATCGCACTACACTCGAGAAAAGGCAAAGTTCACCCTGGTGGCCAAGTGGTTTGTTTCACAGGGAAATAGATTTCAGTAGTCTGTGCTTTCAGTTTAAAGCCATTTCGCTGAAGTGGAGTCAGTCAACTAGGAATCAGTGAAGTGTAATTTCAATGATGAATGAATATATATATATATATATATATATATATATATATATATATATATATATACACACACACACACACACTTTTTTTTGGTTAACAACTGAAGAGGTTGTTTTAACTGTACCCAGGTCCAGTTACTTTTCTTTACTGGACACTCACCAGGGACTTCTGGTAGATTATAATTGCAGAAGCTTGAAAAAGCAAGCTGAAAGACCTGTACTTTGAGATATATATCCATTTATCATAATTGTACCCAAGAATTTGCATTATTATTTTCTCCCATACCATATACCCTAAAATCTTCCACGTTACTTCATCACTCACTTTGTCAAAGGCTTTAGCTACATCATATGCTATCAGTCTTGCTTCTTTATTTTTTCCACTATCATCTCTATTACTTCTTTCACTATAACAAGCATTTCTTTCAATGCTCTTCCTTTTATAGCATAGATCTCTTCTCCTATTATCTTGTCCAATATTCTCTCCATGTCTTTGTAGCATGTTCATAAATTTTTTAAAGTCAGTATTCCCTAGTGTTATATGCCTCCAGTGTTTTGTTTATTTTCTTTCAAGCTTTTTCCATAAAATTGTATCACTACACCACGTCCCTTCTTGAATTATACCTTCTTTCGCCCATACATTTTTTATTAAAAAAAAAAAAACTTTTCTTTTATTTTTATTTATTTATATAATGCTGAGAACTTATACTACCCAATCCTAACACTGAATAATTCTTACCTAATTTTATCACCTTCTCTATTCTATTGTTATATCAATTTATAAAACATCTTTACTTTGTTCAGATTTATTTAACTTGCCATTCTTCTTGCCTTTCGATTTCTTCTTTTTCATACTTTTTCTTTACAAAATTCTCTACTACCTCCATAATTTTACATCTTATTTGCCATCTAAGAGGCACCCATCCTTCCTTCCTTCTCTCATTTTTACTTCTTTTCCTAAATAAAGGGAAACCTCTACTTTCCTTTCAGAAAAAAAAATCTTTGCCTATGTAACGTCATTTTTACTTCTTCTCTATTCTTTTCATACGTGTTTTTATTTTCTATTTCTCTTATTTTGACACTTCCTTGATCTCCTTCTCATAAATTTTGTAAAATTTCTCTGTATTTCATCTTATTTTTTTCTTTTATTTTTCTTTTCACTTCTGAATATATTTTGCACACTTACCTATCATTATGTCAATTTTTATAAAATGGTTTCATTATTATATATTTCCATAATATGTCTTACTTTCTTTATCATTCCCCCCTCATTTTTAAACTCTGCAGTTAATCTCTTTATCACTTTTCCTCCTTTATTATTCTACTATCTTGCCTTATTCTAGCCCATGCCGCTATATTACCTGAAAACTTCACCATCTGTACTCCCTTGTTATTTCTTTTGTGTATTTAGAATAAACTATATAATCAATTTCCATCTTAAAAATTCCCCTTTTATACATCCATTCTCTATTCTTTCCTACTTTTTGAGTTCCACATTTTATTATTTTCCCTAACTTCTTAATATCCTGCATTATTTTCCCCTTACTTTTCTCAGGTTATGATTAAGATCTCCTACCATCATTGTTGACATATTTCCTAACACATTTTTTTTATTTCTTCAAACAACTGTTTTCTCTCTCTCTATCATATTAATATACATATAAATCACTATTAATTTTATACATTTTTGTCTCATTCTCCGTTTCATATTACATACCACTAGCCTTCTTGGTACTACTATAGTTATACCTAGAATTATTTTTTCTTTCTTTCTAATAAGAATTTCTGTTAAAAAATATGTGTTATTTCCTACCAACCATACAATTTACCCCCATACTGCCTTTATTTTTTTATATCCGTATCTAGCTAGCAAAAATATACTTTTTATTTTTTACCCACAGAAATAATAAGCTTTATGTTGGCCATGGCACCCAACAAATCCTCTCTTACTATTCACAGTTATTGTGCTTGAGAATTTCCCCAACCTTAACAACCATTGTTACCCACACATTCCAACCCCCACTCCATTAATTTTTAATGACGTACTTTACTACACAGTGACAGAAAACATGTTTTAATTCATACTTATCCATATCTGAAGTCTTAAATCACAAATTTATTTCTTTTGTAGTTGTGGTCCCAAGCTCTCAAATAAACAATCTTCCTATGGTGCTACTGTATTTCTTTTTCAGTCTTTTTTTGAGCAAGTTAAAGCTTGCAAATGTCAGTTCACAAAATGTTTCATCTTCCAAATGAATTAATGTTGTTATGTCTTTAATGTCAATCCCTAGTGGGAAGATAATACTATCCCAAATGTCTTACATCTTAACAATGTCATTATTTTTACTTTTTATTCTTACCCCTGGCCATCTCCTCTGTGGCTATTAAGAAACTTCAACTCTTTGTCTTCTCTTAGTTCCTTCTTTTGTTCTTCCTTGCTTTGCTGCATCTGCATAACTTCCTATTTCTTGTTGTGAGGATATGTGAAGGCTGCCAGCCTAGCTAGATAAAATTTTGTAGATAATTCTATGTCATTGTAATTATGAATATAATCCACAGGCTTGTCCTCTTAAATGTAAGAAAATGTGCTAAATGTTGAACTTCAAAAATGTAACCACAGTGTACTCTGCTGGAAGAAAGCTGATAAGCCAACCATTGCATGATTATTTGATCCAAGGCACAGAGACATAAAGTCTGGACTGAGGAATTCCTTCTGTTGTTTTGAGACCAGAATTCATTGCTACATTTTACATATACAACGTATTTTATTGCTGTAGTTCCCTGGCCAGGTGCAAGATCAAAGAAATGTTAAAACTCTGAGTTTCTGTTAGCCTGGGAACCACAGAAGAATGATGTAATCTAAAATGAGTCAGCAGTGATGTATTATTTTTAAGACTTTCTCAGAGAGAGAGAGAATCAGAGTATTTTTGGATTTTGTCTGAAGAACTGACCACCCACCGGTACTCTGTATTTGCTTTGTATGTAAGTTTATTTAGAACTATGATTGCTTTTAGTTAGATAGAAATTTAGTCAGATTTAGTCTAGCTGTTTTCTATATTTATGTCAGACTATTCTATGGTATTATTTTAAGCATTTTCCTGTGATTTTTGAACTCTTGACTAGCACTGTTTTGAATTGAGAATATTTGTCTTGTGTTTTTATTATTTATTATTAAATATTTTTAAACCTTTCAACTGTGGCTGTTTTGTGTAGAGATAATTTAAGCTGTAGAGTATATTGCATGTATATAGTGATACTGTACAAAGCCACTCCAAATAAGCCTTGCTGTTTGCCACACTAATTGGATAATAATATTGCACAGTAATAATTGGACATCCTTTGGCAAGGACCTTTTTAGTAGCTGATAAGAGTAGTTGGTGGCAGTGATTACTACCTTATAGACTGGCAGGAGGGGGCATAACTGGAGAACCTGTGCCAGCCTTCCCCAGGAGTGTCTGTGTGTTTGTATATAAATCAAATCTCAAAGTGTGTGCGTGTCAGCTACTTGGGCAGGGACATTAAGCACTGGTTGGACAGAGAGGGCACTGGAGGTTTTGGCTTGACTACTCGGCTGAGATCTGTACCCTATAGCTGTGCCATTGTGGGGAGTCTTACTGGGGATCTGGAAAGAAAGGGAGAAACCAGCCCCAGACTGACTATGATCTTTGTGTGCTCTTAAGGGAAATTGTATTTTACTGTGTGCATATTTGTTTTCCTTCCCAATATGGATGCCCCTCACTGGTGTTAGTGGTGAGGATTGAGGCTCCTTGATTACTGGGCCAGTGCACGGGCGTCACACTTGTAACAAAAAAGTGTTGCAGAGGCAAACCTTTAAAACTGACAACTCCACCAGCTTGAATACCTGCAGTGTTTTCCCTTCACCATCTCATTTATTTTCCCAGTCTCTCAGTTTCTTCCTTCTGTAATATCTCCCCACCATGTCATGACTGCCATTCCTATGTTTCCTTTGGCTTTGCCTGGTTCATCAAATCACCTTGCACTTGCATCTCCAGTCCTCCAGTTTTCAGCTGTAACAGTTATTTCATCTCCTTTAGATTCCTTCAGTAAGCTTTCTCCTGCTTCTCTTTGCATCTCTACTATGCTCTCTTCCATGTTGGAATTCCTGGAACTGCAGTAGCAACCTTCCGGGACTACCTAGCAGCTCCAGAGAGTGCTTCACTTCCTCTCTGCCAAAGATCAGGGAAATTTTCCTGGTGTCCTGGCCACATTTTCCCTATTCAATATGAGTACTATCTCAGGTCTCCCTGAAAAGAGGCCATTGTTCTACTGGGACCCAGTTAACAAAGTGCAAATAAATTAACAAATAAATAAATAAATAAAACTTCCAACAATTGACAAAAAAGATTCAAAAATAGTGTCTTCCTCTTCACATTCAGACACAGTACACACATTCCTGCAAAGGTTTTCAGGTTTTCAAGCAAAGAATCCTTTAAGTGTCAGTGCCCTTCTACTAAACAGAATTATCCAGCTCTGAGAGAGCATTAACCTTATCATATCTGTGTCAGAGACTGGTAATAAGTGAAGAAGATGAATATTTCCAAGGATCAATAAAGTGGTTGGCTGACATTATTTGTTATTACCTGGCTCTTGACACAGAGGTTAAGGTTACAAGCTGCAGTTTCTTTGGTACAGAGTTTGACTTCCTCAGTCTGTGTTTGAATACTGTGTGATCTTGAGCAAGTCACTTAACCAGGCATTGCTCCTGAAAAGGGACTCTATGCCCAGTGGGTTAGCCTGATTAACAAATAAGATTATTATTAATTTATTTATTACAGTTTGTTAAATGGGTAGTCTGACTGGACAGATACCCTTTTTTTAGCAGAGTGCCAGGAAGAAAAGCACCAGAAAACATAACATAACATAACATAACATAGCATAAAACATACATCCAACAGATATATAGATTTTACAGCATATTCAGAGGCAAATGCAAATTGTATGAACCATAGAACAATGCAAAAGAAGAGCAATATGAATGCAAATGGTAGAACACCGATCATATTAAACATTTGCAGTAATGCTTTACCACTGACTTCTGCATAGAGAATGGTGGAAGTATACAATTTCCACAGAAATGAATGTTCGAAATTCTATAGAGTTTCCCATTGCCCAGTGGATGGTATTCCCAAAATACAATGAAACAACAAAAAAAAAAAACAAAGATTATGGGATTACAGAAAGCAAACATAAAACCTGTGGTGAGAAGATACCTTATCTTTCCCTGGTAAAACTTGGTACAAGCAATACCTATTTTCACAAGAATGAAATGCACACCCTCACAAAAAATATATGAACTATGCGAGTTATCCAATAATGAGGACTCTGAAAATTTAGGTATACAACCCCCCTCCCCCTTTCTATAATGAAATAAACAAAACAGTATTCTTAAGTTATGCATTCATATGAAAGGAAACATGAAAGGGTTTCCACATCTGGACAAGTGCTTTGACAATGTCACACCGATCTGTCCAAATTTGTAAAAGTACTTCCTTTTCAGCAGAGATAATGCTTAAAGTGTAACTGCTGCAGCAGAAAATCTAATGCCACCCAAAAAAAAAACAATATCATGAAACCTCATCTGCAAAAAAGATGACAACAAACAATGAACAACAACAACAACAATGAAGCACAGTATGTATGAAGATGAATTTTCTTGTATAATTAACAAAATGACATCATCCAGATATGAAACCATCACATCACAATAATGTTACCCCCAAATACCTGAAAAACAGAAGTGGAAGGCTTCACCAAAAGTCAAACACACTCATAGCTAAAGAAAAGAACATACTGTTATGTTTTAATCATTATTTAATATACCAGTGTATCTCTATAAGAGGCAAACCAGCCATTCACTAAGGGAGTAATGTTGGTGGGGCTATGCACTGACTGGTACAAAGTAATTCACTGGGGTCCAAAGCATACAAATGAAATAAAAAACACATTGCCGAATGCAGCACAGTATCAAATACCTGCTAGTTATCACAGATGAGCAGTTTCCCTGCTGTTCAGACAGAACAGAGACCAGCAACTCATGCAAAAAGTATAATTTCAGCCACATCTCTTCCAGGCACCCTCTAAATTTCATGAGCAATTTGTATACTGTAATACAGAGTGAAGTAGGACCGCAATTAGCTAACAGATGTTTATCTATATCCTTCCAGATAAATTATAAGATGGTACAAATCATACAAATGTCAATCATTCAGCACATGGAGGAAAAGATATCCTCCTCAAGAAAGGCTGCATAAAAATTGTAGCCTAAGATATCAGGACCTAGAGCATTGTAGATACTGAGCTGATCGGGACCTAGATCATTGTAGATACTGAGCTGATCGGGACCTAGAGCATTGTAGATACTGAGCTGATTGGGACCTAGAGCATTGTAGATACTGAGCTGATCGGGACCTAGAGTATTGTAGATACTGAGCTGATTGGGACCTAGAGCATTGTAGATACTGAGCTGATTGGGACCTAGAGCATTGTAGATACTGAGCTGATCGGGACCTAGAGCATTGTAGATACTGAGCTGAAATAAAACAGTATGAAGTTGTAACCTGGAAAATGCCCTTTTGTGACAAATCAGCCACATCAGAAGATAAGTGTTTCACTGGTCATTGCTCAAAGGAGCAGTAAATGTAGGATGAAAGAAGTAAACCAACTAAATATTACCAAAAGTAAAATTCTGTAGTAGGATCTAAAGCCCCATATACCTCCCCATTGACTGCCAAAGACATAAAAAGAGTAGAGTCTCCCTTAATATCATTACCTAGAAAGGAATTACTGTGTTACTTCTTTCCATGTAAAACAAAATTTTGTCACCTAAGGAGGTCAGCCACATTATTACATTTGACATCAGCGAGGGAGCTAAAGAAGAAAAAATGGCATAAACTTATTATGCCCACATTATCAGAATCCCTCCCATATCATCCCAAAAATTTTCTATAGGCGTAGAAAAACTATCACCTCCTTTTAAATATGTGTCCCAGAGACTGCACCTCCAATGGAACAGGCCTCCCATCCATGTGAAACTGAATTCATCTATTAACCGGCTTAAGCACAACCTACACCAGTGGACAGGATATAAGAAGTTTGCACCAGGTCTGGCACCCATTTCCCTTATTGACAGAAGTAGCTTATAAATGGCCATCCTCAATGCCTTATTTGGATACAAGACATCATTATTCTTTTGGGAAAACTTGGCTAGGCTTAATAATGCCCCCTGGTCATTAGCCTAGTAACAATCTATGAATCTATGAATCAGAAACAGGTGGTCAGGATATGGTAGTTTAATCTGCCTTCAGTAAGTGAGACCTAACAGCCCCAGGTGGGTAGGAGTTACTCTTTCCATGAGAAGGGGAAGGTAAAAAGATAACAACAGATACATGCACAGCATCCAGCTGTGTAGCAGGACCAGGCAATAAGGAAACAATAATAAGGAAAAGGACAGACTCAGCTAGCTGTTGAACAGGAATCTCTGTGTAGTCTAACTAGAAATGGCTGACAGCATAGCGATATGTGTCGTGTGGCTTACAGAATGAAGCTCCATCCATCCATCCGTCCATCCATCCACAACCCCTTTTTCCATTTTTGCACATGGGGTTGGGGCACCACTTCTTCGGTGACAATCATCTAGAGCCAAGTTTTACACCTCTGGGTGGCTAGCCATGCCGCTGTAGTTTTTTAGCACCACATACTCACATGCACAGTCACACCTATGGCCAATTTAGAGTGTCCAGTCCACCTACTGCATGTCTTTGGAATGTGGGAGAAAACTGGAGCACCTGGAAGAAACCCACACAAACACAGGGAGGGCATGCAGACACCACACAGAAGGCACCCCTGCTGGGAATTAAACCGGGGAGCCTGTTGCTGTGAGACAACAATGCTATCCACTATGCCAAAAATGAAGCTACAAGGCTCCACTCATTACACTGTGTGCACACTTTTTAGACATTAACAAATAAGATAGGTCAGTTTAGCATGAAAATGGCATGTCTTTAGTTAAAAGGCATAGGAAAGGGTGTCCCTAAATTTAAAGATGGTAACAATATTCAGCAAAAATGAATGATAACTAAACTAAAGATAGAAATAACAAACTGACTGATATGGAAGATGAGAATGACAGGGATCTTAAAGTTGAAAGAAGACTCAAGCTTCATGCAGAAAAAGTAGATAACCTGGAAAACAAGATGAGGCATTATTCCATTCAGATAATCGGACTCTAAGGACTGATAGTGCCACATGAGTGTATTAACTACCTTAATAACACTGTAAATGAAGAAAAATGCCTCCCTGTATATTTCCTTTTTACAATCACCTGCATTCAGAGTGGAAAGATAACAACAAACATAGTACTACTGAGACATTTTAATAGCTATTGAGGCATACATTAACAAAAAAGTGGTTAGTATAACAGTACTGGCACAGTAGAGGAATAAAATAGCAGATATCTTAAATTTGTGCAATATTTGATGCGTAGAGGCATCAGTAGAAGTTAACTGCAGATGCACCTGGAGGCATTGATCAGATGTAATGAGTTAAGGAGGTAAAATCACTGTCTTACATAAGAGCAGAGTTGGGGCATACATTAAAGATCACAAGTGAAAGGAATATTCACAGCCTGGATGCAAAATAAAGGGGATGTTGTTAAAAGGAGGATATAGAATGAATTCAATAATGTGCAGAATTAATGCTGTATCAGAAACCAGCAGATCTCCCAGGCTTCCAAGAAATATAGTCTATGATAGAGACAGATATTAATGGACAACAGGGGCATAGGATAGGTAAAAAAGATGAATGTGTTGAGAACTGAAAGGAACTAGAGAATGCTGTACATTCCATCACCGGCTCTAGCATGCAATATATCACATTAAATAGGGTTTCATGAGGAGTGGGCAGAGGAATAGAAAGAACTTCAAGATATTGATCAGTTTCATCAGACCATAAAAATCTTTTTACCTTAATTAGTGTGCTTTTATAGGGTAATACAAGTTAGTCCTAACCAATACACAGAATAATAAGAATACTGAAAATGCATATTGCAACAATTACCCAGACAACAATGCATTCAAAATATAATAACTTACAATCGACCAAGTCCTATTCTAAAATAGGTCTGAACAAATATAAAAAATGTATATGTATAAAAAACATAGAAACAAAGACAGAAAGAAATAAACATGGGGAGAATTCAGTAATGCCTAGACAGATTAATTTTCCATGTAAGCATAGTGGCACGGAGTTTACATGGAAGTAAGCAGGCGTGCGATCCAGTAAAGAGAGCTGAGGGGCGGGCACTAGCATGCCAACATGGAAGTGTTCGTGGCATGCAAATCACCTCATAAGCAGGTGAATTGCATGCAAATGAGGGTGTAGAGTGATCCAGCAATCAGATAAGCAGTCTTGCAGATCCCATGTTGGTGTCAGAAGTGTACACAGAAAATTTCCCTGTACATGAAATGAAAAAGTGAACAGGAGCTGTAGAAGCCCTGTTAGAAGGTCAGAAATAGCAAAGCAGATGTAGATATGTGCAAAACTATGTCCCGTGTGTCCAAAATGTAATGCAAAATAATGTAATTTAAATATTTTTTAATACATGCTGTTGTGCAAAAAAAAAAAATACAGAAAAGTGTAAAAATGGAAAATAATAAATATGTGAGAATAATGCATTATAGGGCCTTGCATGGCATATGTACAATGGTAGACTTCTGTGGTTGCTAAGAAGGCAGGCCCTGAAATAGTGTAGTATCCAGATTGTGTGCATGGATCTGTATGCAAATGAGCTGGGGTTACTGAATAGCAGAAATTAGTTACCGTGTCTGCAGATAAAATCCGTGTAGCCCCAGAGCCTTGTTGGTGTCCACAGGAGAGCTAGCTGACATCAAAAGGGGGTGTGTCACTATCTTTTTAAGTGCATTGGAGCTCAGTGGCACCCTTTTGTGTGGGATGCCTCTCAGCTAAGCAGGGGGGTGTGTCCAGTGGTGTTAAGCTTTGTTTAGCTTCAGGGCATGTGTTTTAGCTGGTTTGAGCTGTGATGAGCATGCCCATTCATGAGGGTGTGTCTATTGACTGCTGAGCATTGTTTACATCTGCAGACCTGGTTTGGCACTGCAGTGCCTAGCAGGGCAGGCTGTTTAAAAAAAAAAAAGATTGAAAATTGCCTGAAAAAGCCAATCATGTATAAATTACTGATGACCCCTGTCCCACTTAAACTGGGCCATTAAAACCCCCTCAGTTATGTACTTGGCAGGTAGAATGCATCATAGTTAGCCAATCACACAGGCTGCACCTGCAGCAGAACATTATAAAGTATGCATGCATACAATCTGATTTTTTTCCCCATATTCCGCACCATTGGAGTACAGACTTGGGAATTTTAACTGAGAGAATGCTAGGGGCTGCTGCAGCTTTGCTACATCTATATGTGCTAGATGCTGAGGTCTGTGCTGCTGCTAACAAATAGGCCTAGACTGAGAAGGAGAAGAATGTTAAGGCACAGGGTAACCTTTCAGGAGCTACATGAGCTAGAGATTGTAGATCGCTACAGGGTTGACAGGGACATACTACAAGAACTCACTAAGCTTTGCCGCCCTCAACTCAGACCCAGAGCCAACAGAGGGGAACCCATCCCAGTGGAAACAAAGTTATGTGTAGCCCTTAGAATACTAGCTACAGGTACTTTCCAAAGACAAACTGGGGACATGATGGGGGTCTCACAGGCATCAGCATCCAGGCTACTTCACCAATTTGCCATGCTACCACATGTCAGTAAGCAGATTTATTTACCCCTCACCTCTGAGGAGAGGGCCAGCTGTATGCATCTGTTCTACTGTGTAGCACACTACCCTGAGGTACTGGGTACCAAAGACTGCACTCATGTACACATCAGAGCACCACCTGGTTAGGAACGTAGAGTCTACATCAACTGCGAGGGGTATCACTCCATCAACTGCCAGGTGGTGTGCAATGCCCACGGCATTATCGTGAATATGTGTGCTGCCAGCTCTGGCAGCTATCATGGCTCCCATATTTGGCATGCATCACAGCTGTACCAGATGTTTGCTAGGGGGAACATCCCATATGGCCATCTACTGGGGGATGCTGGCTATGCACTGGAACCATGCATGATGACATCCATCAAGAAATGCACACACACCCACAGAAGAATGCCATAATGAGGCACACTCACAAACTAGGAATGTCATAGAGCATGTGCTTGGGCTGCTCAAGTCGCGGTTCTGGTGCCACGATATATGTGGTGGAGCCCTGCAGTACTCCCCAGTCACGTGCACAGATGTTCACAGTATGTGCCATCCTACACAATATGATCCTGCAGAAACAGCTACGGCAGGATCATCACAGGGAAAGGGACACACAGCCTCCCACCAGTGCCTAGGTCCCCACAGCCACACCCATAGGGGGACTCGGAGGAAAAACCCCATGAGGCTGTCCCTATAGGCAGACGTAGGCATGCCCAGTATGCCCTGGCCTTGGCAAAGAGGCAACGCATAGCACTTGCACTGACAACCTAGGGTCCTAGGGACTGATACCTTACTCCAACTTGTATACATAGTAAAAAGGATGCCAGCCACACCGCACAACCTGTACCTTACCATGTATTGGTTGTGTACTGCATGCATCAGACAGAGTCAGCCTTGAAATACAGGTCTCCAAACTGCTGCATTCACAAGGTAAGTTACTCTCCTTTACAACAACTGTATGGGGTACTAGACTATGGTAGCATATATATGGAACTGCTGCATGTATGCAAGGGAACAGAGTGGGCTGTTGGGCTACTTGCAGAGAAGTGACAGCTATATGGGAAACAGGTACTCTATCCAATACTGAGTGCCCCATAATATGCATGATGCCACATGGCAGCAAAACCACAGCAGTATGCAAGGGAAATGCCAAACAGTGGGGTCATAGGTTAGATGCACAACTGTCAATGCCAGCGTCCCCTACCCCCAACACATCACTGTTCCCATACAACTGCAGTAACAGTATGTTTGCAAGGATATATCAGTAGACCACGCAATCCCAGTGCTGTCACAAAGAACCTGGCCACATGTTCTATTGTCCACAAAACACAGGGGTCACAGTGTATGTATGTCTGCTGTTGATCATGTGAGGGCATAAACCCCACTTTCTGGTTACTGGTGTGGCTAACTTGGCTATGTACATTAGCATGGTTGATGGTGTTGATGGTTTGAAGCTGGCTGCACCTACTTCTTTTGCATATGAGGTATTTGTATGGTGGGAGTCACACAGACTGTCAATATGCCACAGTCTGTTATGGCAAGAAAGTTGGACAAAGCCAGAGACAATGGGGGACAGAGGACCAAACTTACAGACATTATATATGGTCTGGGTCACCTAGTAGATAGCTAGTATAACAGCAGGTTGCAACAGGTCAGGTTAGCAGCAGGATGTAAAGGCCATCACATAACTGTGTCAGTACTTACAACAATTCAGTGAGCTCCATGTAGTAGTATATTACCAGAAAAATGCAACTGTATGAGGAACAGAGCAGACATATGGGGTGGAATGCTGGACATCCTGCAAAAACATGTAGAGTGATAGATATGTAGATTGTCACTCTGTGTGTGCTGTTACATGATGTACCCCAGTCACATCATACCTACAACCACTTATTGCAGAAACTCTGAACAAAGCCATGAGCAGTACTGGGACAAAGGCCCAAATATAAGGAGAAGGAATAAATACTAGCCAGACAAATGTAGAAAGTGCAGAAAATAACAGGTCGTGCATTAGCATGGGTTCCCTGACGTGTATGGAGTGAGTAACTGAAATATCTGTCAGGATTTCCTAATGTCAAATTATAATGCTTTCCCAGTAATGTACCAGTAAATCACAATGCTATGTACAAAGTAAGATACATATGATGCAATACTCTGTACATTCTATTACAATCTGTACAGTTGATAGGAATGAGACATATATTATGGTCAGCACACAGCCAGGAAATGCCTTGGACAAAATATCATGGAGGTTCTGGACTGGTGAAGCAGGTGCAGCAGCCAATTGACTGCAGCACACAAAATCCCAGGCTGGAGTACAGGTGGGTCTAGCCCGCAGTCACCTTGTAAGTACGGATAGTCACACTGGGCCTGCTCCAACACTTAGCTAACTTGAGCCCATGTCTGATACCTTATCTGCCTAAGGACCTGATATATGAACAGATGTCTGTGCATACAGACAGCTATGTTTATGTATCTGTCTCTCCCTATCCTCCTCACACATGATTACCCTATCTAGCAGTATATGCACATACACACACACACACACACACACATATATATATATATATATATATATATATATATATATATATAGATAGATATATATATATAGTATTGTATATCTACATATATAGAGAGAGAGACAGAGACAGACAGAGAGCGAGAGAGAGAGAGAGAGATAAATGTGTAGAGTGTTTGAGACCCTCCACATATATGTCTATAACACAGTCACATAACATACTCACAGCTACAGTTACATCCCTGATATACAAACACACACACACACACACACACATATATATATATATATATATATATATATGGTTTACTATGGTTTGTGTGAATGGCATTCTGCTGCCAAAAATCAGAATGTCGTGCACAAAACATAAATGGATGGGATAGTTGAACACACTTATGCAAATTCTGTATTGCATTCGCATAAGTGTTTTCGAATATCTGCATGGAGATCGCGGTACAGTGGGGATTGGAAATTCATCCATATCCCTACTGTAGTGCAATCTCAAAGTTAGAATATATAAGTAGGGGGAGTGTGGGGGTGCAGCCCCTCACAGGTGGATGCAGGGGGGGCTTGCCTTCCTGCAAAAACGTGATTTGTCATATAGGAGTCTGATTTACATCAGCTCATATACGGCTATCACATGATGGTTTCGGCCACAATGTCAACTCAAATATGTCGATCATTTGGGTCGACATTGTGGCAGGTCAGAATTTGTGTTTTCGGGTTACTATTCATTGTTTCGATCGGCAAATGTTTTGCCATTCAAACAAGCAATAGTAAACCATATATATATATATATATATATATATATATATATATGTGTGTGTGTGTGTGTGTGTGTGTGTGTGTGTGTGTGTGTGTGTGTGTATGCATGTGCACATGTGGGTCAACTTCATAACACTGAAATTTCATAACATTGAATTTCATAACATTGAGACCAATACATCTAAATCCCAAAACACTGAAAACTCAAAACATTGAAAACTCAGAACATTGAAAGTGTGCTTCATAACATTGAAAATTACAGGCATATGTAAATAACATCCTCTCCACCTCTAACAACACCTAACAAACACACTTTCTACTACTTTTCTGCAGGGGGGGCAAGCACCTCTGCACCCCCACGTGGAGAGTTCTGCCCCCCACACCCCCTGTAAATTAAATATACCAACTCCAAGATTGGACTACAGTGGAAAAAAGTTAATTTCCTAACCTCACTGTATCACAATCACCATACACTGAGGTTAGGAAATTAACTTTTTTCCATTGTAGTGTGATCTTGGAGTTGGTATATTTAATTTATGAGGGAGTGTGGGGGGTGCAGGGGGGCTTGCCCCCCTGCAGAAATGTAGTAGAATGTGTGTTTGTTAGGTAGATGGTGTTGTAGGTGGAGAGAATCTTATTTACTTGTGCAATGTAGTTTTCAATGTTATGAAGCACACTTACAATGTTATGACTTTTCAATGTTTTGAGTTTTCAGTGCTTTGAATTTTCGATGTTATGGTTTCAATGTTATGAAATTTCAATGTTATGAAGTAGACCCATAGATATATATATATATATATATATATATATATATATATATATGTAGATATATGGTTTCACTTCATAATCTCAAATTACTGAATGCTCGAAATTCAGTAACCCGAAACCATGAAGCTGAAAACCAGAATGCCGAAAGGGCATAAGAGCGAATTTGAATATCTCGAATCCACGCTTATGTATTTCCAGTAAGTCGCGTGTAGTGTTATGGTGCCTGAAATGGCAGGTAAGTGAGTGTTTGTGTGTGTTTTTGTATGTTGTGTGTGTGGGTAAGGGTAGGGAGGTATAAGTGTGAGTGTTGGATTTGTTGGTGTTTGTGTATCTTTGATGTGTATTT
>NC_056735.1:308422960-308517960 GCF_019279795.1 Protopterus annectens | reverse complement strand
TGAACATATGAACACTGGCTGACAAGCTCATAACATATAAACTCCATCGTACATGCGATAAGTACATAGTGTTATAGTGTTTACTATACTATTTGATAGGTAGGGTCTAATCTTGCAACAGGAAATGCTGTGTGTGTGTGTGTGTGTGTGTGTGTGTGTGTGTGTGTGTGTGTGTGTGCGTGTGTGCAAATACATTCACATGCAGCAGTACTCATATGGGTGTATAATGGTCATGCATTTTACTGCCCTGTGACTAGCTGCTGGCCCTAAATAGCCTACATTTACCTGGGTATAAATGCTATCTGCCAACACCTACATTTGTATGTATAGAACACCCAGGTGACACATATCAAGGGTTGCAGGCCTTGTCACAAGGTATGCTTGCCTGATTACCCTGACTGCCCTCATTTTCCCTGAAACACTGTTCTTCACATATGCGCCCAGGTTATCATGCATATATACAGCCGTACCTTGCAGATGTCATATATCTGCTGTGCTGCTGTGCCATCCTGTGCCACTGTATTGATGCAAAGTCTCCATAGCTCAGCAACTCAGACCCCTGGAAGAGAAATATACACAGTTATGTGAGACACCTGTCAGTCTGCAACACTACTGGCAGTCTAATATCATGCAACAACCATACACAAATTTTGATGTGTATGCATGGCACATGTCAGCATACAGCACCTTCATGTCCATCACAGCTTGCATGACACAACACTGACATACTACAAAACCTACATGTAAAGTACTATAGTCACCCTGTGCATCAGACACATATTTGCATGTCCTTGCATCAATGGCATGGATGGCAGGGATGTAGCACAGGTATCATCACATGCAGAATGTGTGATTTGGCGGGTGCCAGAGGCCTAGGCTATGCCAAGCAGTGGACAGCATGTGTGTGTGTCAGGAAGGGGTGCTGGTTAGGTGGACCATGGAGAGGTGACGTGTGTGTCTGTTGGTGACCTGCATGTGACAGTGATGTTTGAGTGCGTGCATGTACACAGTCAAGTCCAGTGCTAGCCATACACATGTGTATGTTAGACAGCTGTGGATCGTACATGGCAGAGTGGAGAGTTCATGTCTCTGGCCATGAATATTGGAACCAGCTCTGCCAGGAGTGGTACTGGCACCACCATGTCCAGGGTCAGATGCAGTGCTAGTTGCTGATGGTGACTACTGTCTGCTGGGCCCATGTCCCCCATGGCACCACCCAGGACCATGTGCCCATGGCCTGCCACATCATTTTGTGGACAGCACACTCCCTTCTGTGGTGCTGGACGTACTGCCACTATGGTAGCTTGAGTGTGCATGGCAAGGTGGACTCTCAGCAGATGGTGTTGCTGACCTATGATGCCCTACTCCAACCAGATGTTCCAGCACAGACAAAATACAGTGAAACACTGACACTGTCTGAGCCTACCGTCTGTCCACTACATCAATGAAATGATCCATGACATCACCAATGTGGTGGAGGCAGTCACAGATGTCAGACTGTGCTGCATCCATAATTCTGAGCTTCCATCTGGTGTTGCATTCAGAATGTGTCTGTGTCTGCATGATGGACCGAAACATGCATCAAGTGATGTGTGATGTGACACCTGTGACAGGTGGTAGATGGGCAGCAGTCCTCCTCTGAGCACCCCTGTGTGGGACCTCATTAGCTCTCTGGCTATGGCCAGTTTCTATACTGACTGATGCCACAGTTGCCACACTCTTGTGTTCGATGTTGCCACACTCTGACTATCCTATATCTGTGGCCTCAGGTGACTGGATATGTGTGGCCATACTGACTGTGTGCATGGACAATGGGTGAGGAGGTGGGATGTCAACCCATGGGACAGATTCAGCCTCCAGCAACCCCACCTGTGCCTCACGATGGCCACCATCATCACCAGAGTGCGATGAGACACTGACATTAGGTTGTGAGGAAGACAGATTCCAACCCCCACATTCACCTATGAGGAAGAAGACAAGATAAGTACATTACTACCTGCACTGTTATGCATGGTAATCCACACAGACACATACATGTGATAAGTCAGACCTGCATTACACATCACACATCTTATTTCTGATCCCATTCACAACATACAAACACACAACATACACATACACAATAGGCCCTTTATGACATGTACTGCAGCCACATCCAGTTAATGTTGCCAGTACGATACACCTGTGAGATGAGCAATATGTCAGGGCATCTGATAGACATACCCCTAAAATACAGTGCATCCTTCATGACCATATAATGCCAGTTATAGTATTACTGCCTAAGGTATGTACCATCTCCATATTGTGAGTGATAGCCTCCTGTATAGCAGGCTGCATAGTCCTTCACAAAATTAAGTGCATATGCATTAATGTTCCTGCAAAATATACAACTGTGATTACCCATTCAATGCACTCCAGTTAAATGATCCACAATCGAGCATACAACCTAGTCTACTCTAGCTAAGCATAACAGCTATGCTTATGTCAAACCGGCAGCCCTTAACATTCTTAGGATCTATATCATCTGTAAAACAAGAGTATCATACTTACCAGGTACAGGACCTTGGACTCTAGCCACACCTGACAGACTTATGGAAATGTGAGGGAGCGGTATTGTCAGCAATACCAAATGTGGCATTGTTACAGGGATATATATGTGTATATCCACATGTACATTAGCTAATGTGATACTGTCTACATTGCTGATAGTCTGTGTATGTGTGCACAACTGTGCATTAAAACCAACCCCCCTCCCCACACAGTGCAGATAGACCTGACACCTGTGTGCTGGTATGCAGAGGTTGCCACGATGACTGATACAGTATTACAGAGATGAACACATGAAGCTTACCTGGATGCTCCTGTGATGTGGATGCTGTGGCACCCACCTCCACAATTATGGTATAATGGATGCTTGTGAGCTGGTGGTTGTTCCCTGGTTTGCCAGGAATTCCTCTGTGGCCAACAGTGGTTGTTTTGCTGCAGGCCCTCCACCAGTGGCAGCACATCCCTGGCCACAGTTGCTGCCCTTTGCCATGCAGCATTGACCATATATGTGGCCTGGTGTTGGACCCGCTTGTAGGTTCTGATCTGCTGGCCTATCTGGTTGACTGCCATCATGAGGTCAGCTGACAGTGCTGCATGTTGTTCATGATTCTGGCAACCCCTGGACTGGAGAATGTTATGATGCAGTCTGAGGCCATCCAGGATAACATTATTTTCAGAGGCTGAAAATGGTGGATGCCTCCTCTGATACATCCTTTCTGAAATACAACAAGAGTTGAACACATCACTGGACCAGATATGTGAACATCCACTATTAACATACCCTACATAACCAAAATGGCCTGAACTATCCACTGCTACCTCCTGTGTCATACCCCGCAGTCTAGCAACACAGTACGTGTGTGTCTATCAGCAACATAGTACCAGTACCTGTTAGGTCCCTGTGTGCCGTGACAGAATCTGATGAATGTCTCCACACCCATCAATGCCATCTACTGTGGTGTGCCCACTATGGGCAAAGTCCCACTACTATGTCATACAGTCACCATATGGGGATAGTCCAGCAACACCAGTGTGCCACAGTGACAGACAGCAATGCAAACCTGCTGTACTATATCTTCCCTGTAGGTATCACACCTCTCTAGTACACAGATGTTTGCATAATGTGTATATGTGCCTGATATAGGTGCTCTTTCTGGCACACACATGTGGATGTCTGGCAAATGGTTGGCCAATAATTGATGGATGCTGTCAGAATATTGAGAATCTGGCTGTCATACACCAGATGCCTCAAAATACACTTATTCTACAGTAATATCTGTTAGTGTATTCATAATATTACTTTGCATGGCCAATATGTACACACTGTCACTGAGGTTGGACCTGTGTCCCCCCATTAATAATGGCTATGTGCTCAATATCTGCTGTAGGGGGTTACATGCTATGTTAGCCATAGCTCAGAAATGATGAAGTGTGATTGTCAACAAAACAGTGACCTAGCCAGAGTACATTAGGGACAGTCAGGGACACCTTTACAACATCTGAACTATTCCTGTGTGACATTCACAGACTTAGAGGTGCTGAATAAGAGTGCATCATGTAATATTACAGCCATGTCCAACCTTATTTACTGTCAATATGTCTAACTCATAGTCCACTAGCTTTCATACAGGGGCAGACCATTGTAGGAGGGAGTAAGAGGGCAACAGCTGTGATTTGATTCAAAGCATGCACAGTTGGGAGGCCTGCCTTTAGCTGTTGGACAGCAGAGTATCACCAACATGTCATTCCGATAGATGTACTACAGGCCTACTGTTGTAATCTTTACTCAACATACCTCCTTCCTCCTATCTGCATCCCATCATATGGGACATGTATTACATACCTGGTAGAGTGATGTAATCCTTTTGTGAAGAAATCCTCAAGAAAAGTCTTGCTAAATCATAGTCTGTCTTGGTAAAGTCACATGCAGACCTGTTTTCCATAGGCACTTGATTGCCTTTTGTAGATAATGCTCATTAACAGGTAATTGCCTGTGCACCAATCTGTGGCACAGACTTGCTAATTTCATCCAAAACAGCTAGGTTGTACTTTCATTATCCAATGACATGGCTCCACAGTGCAGTATGTATGGCCTTCATGCAGACCTTGACTCCTTTCATAGTGTTTGAGATCGACATTAGTGAGGTGTGGAGAGTACAGCATCACAGAGGGTAGGTATAAATGCTGCCACTGTTGAGATTTATGAATTATGTCAACAGTTTTGTATGCTATGTTTGGCCATTGTCCCATGGCGTTGTGATTATCTGGCAGTGCAGTGTTAAACTTTGAGGGTTGAAGTCAGCAAGGGAGACGAGACCAGTGAGCGTCAGATGTGATACCCATCAGAATATGCATGCTGATGCAGTAGCTGCTATTCTATCAGCTTACTATCTTTGTAGGGGCAAACTGTGACACATGTCCCTGTCACTGGAACTTTGTCTCCCCTTTATGTATATTTTTGTCTGGATCCCTTGTTCTGGGAGTATGAGGTATGGTAGGTCTGTAGCAGGTAGCTTAACATACAGCCACATATGTTGCAGGCTGCCGCTGCTGCTGCAGCTTAAGTCACGTAGCATGGAATGTAAACACTATAGAGGACAGCAAGCTGTATATGTAACTAAGGCAGCAGTGTCAGCTCTGTTGTTACAGCAGAGCCAGGATGAGGGCACCCTTTACAGTCTACTCAATGAATGTGCTTAAGGTACATCTGTTATAGAACACTGCCAGTAGCAGAGTAGTAGGTGACATATAGTTGGGCGTTACAAATATGTGCAGTGTGTCCCTACCTACAGTTTGACTTGCAAACATGGCTAACAGGTAATTCAGTAGCAGCAACCTGTGAGCATTAAAATTGCATAACTCAGTCATTATTTGCTGTAGTCACAAGAATGTAACTGAAGTGCAACACACTGGATTTGAACTCAGGACTGTGGGTGGCAAAATGTACTGTATGTAAGGCATTTAACAGCCTGAGCTAGTGAATTAGTGCTGCAGCAGGTATATTTGCAATATATATATGTGCATGCATACAGTCTGTGATACATGTCTGCATCCATCATTATGAGCATGGCTTTCAAATGCAGTTGTCGTGCAGCAGGATCCCAGTTGTACACATATGTATTTTGCCATTACTGCTTTAACAGGTGTGTTTAAAGATATTGCTGATGAAAGGTGACAGTTACCTGCTATAATACCTGTTAATCATGCATATAATTGGGACAAAGGCCCCAAACTAGAGACAATCTTTACATATTGCTCCTACAAATGTAGAATGTTGACAGAATAACAGGATTTGCATTAGCATGTGTTTTCTGAAGGGTATGAAGTTTGACACTCAGATATCTGTCATGATTTCCTCACCTCAATCTTTGATGACTTGCCAGTACTTTGCCAGAAATACACAGTGTTATGACACCCAGGCCAAAAATGCCGGGCAAAACTCTTGGCAGTCTGCAACAAACTGTACAGTTGACAGGTATGTCTGTTATCCCAGGTCTGATGTACATCCATTATTATTTATTTGGCTGTGTACTGGTGTAGTATTTGCATCACAGTCTCAGGTACACACCCATTTTCCCATTATATGTACTTGCAGTCTGTCAGTGGCAATCAGTACATTTTGCAGGAAACACCTGTCTTAATTCAGAGCTGAGTGGCCTAGTGGACTAATGCACAATGCTGTAGTTGACAGGGGCCAAGGTTTGAGACATAGCAGGGGTAATTATTTTGCTGATCTGCCTAACACTGTGAAAAACACATAAGACCATTAATGCACTTTTAAGCACTGTTAAGCAGGTTTCCACAGGTTTGCACTATGTGCCTCATTGCAGCATGCCACTTAGTTCTGCTTAAACCTGCGCTAAAATTAATTAAAGAAAAGAAAAAGGGAGTGATAGGACAGTGGTGAAACTGTGGCAAGCAGAGGGAAAAACATGCGAAAAGGGAGGTAGGGTTGTGCAGGAAGGGTATAGGAAAAGATCATAGCTCTCCATTTTTTGTTCACCAACAGCTGTGCACGTATTACAGAATTTGGAATTTGGAGCCTCACACCCCAGAGAGGAGTGATGATGACATAAATGTATTCATTAATTAATGTAAGAAGTAGTTGTGTCTGGTGTACATGTGTGCAAAATGAAGAGATATGTATGGGGTGATTTTTTTTTTGTGGGACGGATGCTCACTTTTTTTTTTAATGAGAGGGTGGAATATTGGGGAAGGGATGTAGGTATGTGTGAGGAAATAAGTTGGGTAGGAGAGGTTGCATTTGGAGGCAGACAAGACATACAAGACAGCTGACTGGCGTGGTGTGTGACACATGAGGGAGTAAACACCTTGGATGGGGAGGGTGTTGTGGAATTTGAGGTGCATGTGCCTCCAGATGGCAGCAGCATGACTAAGATCCCCACCCATGGGCAGTCAGCACTGCTCCTTTACTGCACTGAAGGTGGCTGTACTAGAGATTGGGCACCGGGGCCACCAGGCCCCACCAGGTTGTCGAGTTTGCCTTCAAACTAGTGCAGGAGCTGTTGATAGCTCCTATAAACAATCCTGTGCACCATAGCTGGTGGCTGGTCCTAGGTGTCAACCCCCCTCTGCCCCCGCTCCCAGAGGAGGGATGGGTCCTGTCCCCTGAGGCAGTTCCACCTGAAGGTGGTGCAAGGACAGCGAGGGGGTATCACCAGCTTGGGTCCCAGACATGCTGGGTCCTGGTGCCATGGCCGGCTGAGGTAGAATAGGCAGATCACCAGGAGCACGCCTACCCTGATGTGCTGTGGTTATGCAGATAAACCAATCCATATAGTTGAGTTATGAACAAAACCAGTGTTAGTAATAACAGGATCTATGTTAAATGTTCAAACATCCAAAATGTCGAACATTACATGGTCGAGACCAAATGTTCGACATTTGGATGTTCGAACATAAAAAAAAAAAAGAAAGAAAACAGAAAAAAACACTTTAACAGTGTAGGCAGGGAGGCACCCCCCCATATGGGAGGCTGCTCCCCCCCATACTTAAATATACCAACTCCGAGACCGCACTTAAGTGCAGAAAAGAGAAATTCTCCCTATCTGCACCGTACGGTGCCATTGAATATCTATCTTCGAGCACTCAAAATTTTGAACGTTTGGTCTCGACCATTATTGGATATCTGAATCAGTAATATTTATTAGTACATAGCACTGGATTCAAACCCTGGTCTGTGTGTATAAAAATGTACTTTGAACACAGCATTTAACAAACTGAGCTACTGAGTCACTGCTGCAATCTGACTGGCTGATATTTACCTAGAGCTCACCAGGAAACAAAATATGATCTGGTAGTAGTACTACAGTATTATAGTACACTGCAGTGACAGTTGAACACACATATATATAATGCAATCATGACAGAGATACTAGGTAACCTATACATTACTAAGTAAAATGCAGGTGTACAAAATTTATTGTTTCTGAGTTGAAATAGCAGCTTTAATTCCACAAGTATTGTATTGTACAACAGTTTATTACAGATACCTTCATGCAGTTACTGCAATAGTTTCAACTTTTTTCTCGCATAACAGTTGGCATTATGCAGCTGTAATTCCACAGTTATTGCACTACAAATGTTAGGTACATTACTGGTTCATGCTCTAATCTTTTTCTGTGTTATTTGATTATAGATAGCGTACTACAGCTGTACTCACCACACTCATGGCGCAACCTGTCCATGCACCCTGCATGCACCTCAATGTTGTGAGCTCTCACCTCTGCAGCTGTTGGGACAGAAGCACACCATTATGCATACCAGTTTAGCAGACATTCAAGATTAAATATTGGTGAAACACAGGTCAACATACTTGCACACATGCGGAACATTGCCTGCCCGGAATTCTTAGAGCCAAGCATCCAATACAGCCCCTTTCCTTCTTTTCAGGTTGTTATGGTGGTGGTGACACTGCTCACCTGTGTGAGTGGTACCAGTTGCACTGGTGAGGTCCCTTTTCAGCTGGTTCCAGGCCTCTGCTTCATACTCTGAGCCCAGGTAACCTCCCTGCATGAGCCTGTCTTCATGGTTTTTGACTAGGAGTCTGACCATAACCCTGGACTTCTCAATGCCCCACCACTGCTCCCAAAAGCATGAACACTCTGCAACACCTGTTATTCTATCCTTCAGAGCCAGAACTCCAGCAGATTATGGTGTATTCCTGCATATTGAGCTTAATATACCCCTTTTTCCCACCCTTACACACCATTGGGCAATATTTAAAAGTGTGGTGCATAGCTTAGCACCATGCAAAGCAGCTCAGCTCAAGTGAGCAGTGCTTAAACTAGCAATGCTTAGCAGCACTTAGCAGTGTGCAAACCAGCTAAGTACAGTGAAGCAGTACCTAGCACTGCCAAGTAGTGCCTAAACAGAGGTAGTTTAAGCAGTGCTTATCATGGCCTACTAAGGCTTAGCAGAGCTTAGCTGAGTGCAGCAGATCATGATTTAAAAATAATTGGCATAATTTATCTTGCAAAAATAATCACTTAATTTTCCTTCCACGTATTCAGTGTCTGGATGTTCAAAAGAGCCACTACTATCTATGTTGCAACAATAATTACATATTCTGCAAGGGTATATACCATTATCATCCTTACTGTTAACAAATTCCTTTGGATAGCTTAGCATCCTTTTGAGGTATTTTTTTATTTTTATATATAAAATGTGGTGTTTCCCCTACTGCTTCCTTTGCCTTAGGATCAGCTGTTAAGATGTATCAGTGTCTCCTAATAATCTCTGTTATTTCCTTGGTATCACTAGTGTAATACATGGGAATATTAACCTTTCGTCTTGTATCACTATTACATTTCCTATTGCTAGGAGAATTATTATATTATTCAGAGAAATATGACTTTGCCAAACATTGTTTTAACAATGGAACTGAACTTAATATATAATCAATTTCTCTTTCTCTGTATCCTCTCTTAACTAATCTAGTTCTCTTACCAGATATTTCAGATAAAAATCCCTCTTCAGATGCATTGAGCCTAGAAGCTCTCATCCCCTGCCCCTTTTTTATGTCTCTAAACACACAGGTGGGGTGCATACTGTGTAATAATATATTTCTATAGCAGGGTTTCGTGAAAACAATTGTATCCAAGGAACTGTCATCCAATCTATGTACATAAATATCTACATATTTAATTGTTGTTTCTGAATAAATTAAGGAAGATTTTAAAAATGTTGTAGACATATTTAAACATTTATGAAACCTCTGTAAATCTTCCTTACTTCCTGTCCATACAAGAAATAGGTTATCAACTACTCAACAATAAAACGGGACATAATTTCTAAACCAAACCATTTTAAACATTTTAAACATATTTTTAAACATATAGTCTTCTCATATGGCCATTGCCATATTGGCATAGCTATGCCATCTTTCTGCAAATAATAAATTACATTAAACACAAAAATATTGTCAAGAATTATTTCCATAAATAAAAAAACTAAGTCAATCAATTGTTGATTTTATTCATTATGTCTGGATAGGTATTTCTTTACAAAATCTATCCCTATGTTATTGGGAATCATTGTAAACAGAAATTGTACATCTAATGTCACAGGAAAATAGCTTTTAAATTTCTAGGTTGTCTTTTCATATAATCATAAAGGTCATTCAAAAATTGTTTAGAGTCCCTTAAAATCACCCTGTTCTTTTCAAAAACAGGAAATAGATGTTTCTCTGCATATAAGGAGAATGGCTCAGTACACCAATTGCGTCCTGCAACTATAGTTCTCAATGGGAGTTTATAACAATCCTTGTGTATTTTCAGCAGACCATGGATGACAGGTATAAGAGGCTTCTTAACTAATAAGTATTTAAAGATATATGAAATCATCCTACTTAATGATCATTTAGCACATTAAATATCCTGTTTTTTTATCTTATCAATTTCCTTTGCATCAATTACCAAATAAAATGAAAGGAATTTGTTAACAGTAAGGATAATAATTGTAATGCTACATACCCTTGCAGAAAATGTAATTATTGCTGCTACATAGATAGTAGTGGCTCTTTTGAACATCCAGACACTGGACACAGATATATATTCAAGGTGAATAGCAACTGTCTTACACAACATGTGATTTACCTAGCACACTGTATACAATGTAAGTCATTCTATGCTGATAAAACTGATAGAATGCTGAAAGATAGGATAAGGGAACATCAGTATAATACTCATATATGTTCTGTTAATAAAGCTCTCTGAAAACATGTTATGAGCTCAGACAGACAACATATTTTCAGGTCTTTGGCCATGGATATTTGCATAAGTGCGATGAGAGAAATATGACTGAGACTACAGAAGTTAAATGGATTATCAGGCTATGTGCTGATCAAGGTAAAGGGCTAAATGAGAAGGTGCCCTTAAAGCCTATTTAAAGGGATGCAGTTTAAAAAGTTAATAATCATTATGTTTATTTCTTTCTGTCTTTGTTTCTATGTTTTTATACATATACATTTTTTTATATTTGTTCAGACCTATTGGAATAGGACTTGGTGCATTGTAAGGTATTATATTTTAAATGCATATGTATTTTTAGTATTCTTATTATTCTGTGTTGATTGGTTAGGAATAACTTGTATTACCCTATAAAAGCACATTAATTAAAGTAATAGGAGTTTTATGGTCTGATGAAGCTGATTGTGAAATCGCTTTCCAGTCTTTGCTGTTTTTATATTCATTTTATATTTTATATTCATATATTTTATTTTCATTTTATTAAACTAAGAGTTTTATGGTTCCTTTGACTTTGTTTTATTCCATTGTAATTTTTGTTTATTTTACAATATCTTTATTTCACAATGGAATATTCATCCTTGTGGGTGTATTCTGCTTAGTATTTCTACATAACTTCAGAGCACAGTACTATAATGATTTATGACAGTCATTCCATTGACATAACTTGGTAAGACAGTCATTATGTCATTCCATGTTAATGCACTGCTTAATGTAATGTTTTACTTAATTCAGCATATTCCATTTATTTTTCATACTGATGGCAGATAAATTTGTCATTGGCAGTGGTTAATATGAACTGTAGTTTAATATCATATCTCATGTTTTGTTATTGTTTACCATCTTATCTTGCAGAGGAACCACAAGATGAGTGCTCACCTCTGGTGCAAAGACAATGATGTTAATAAACCCCACAAAATGTTGTGGAAAGTGAGGCAGAGGACAATGAGGAACCATTTTCCATGGCACCCCCAGTATCACCTGTGGTACACACCATTGTTGCAGCCAAGCCAGTGGACCATCCCATCATCTTGGATGACCATTTCTGAGATAAAATGAGAACCCAGTATGTGATGTGCTCCAGGAGAAGATGCAGGTCATGAGCTGGGACTTTTTTGGTGAGATGGCCCACATAATGCATTAGGCACTTGGGGATGTTGTCGCTGATCTTACCAGGGAATATCAACTCTCCAAGGAAGGTCTGCCAGGCACATAAGTATTGTCCTTGTGCTCCTTAAACATTTTGTGTGATTAGCATTTGCATGTCACTTCTATGTATAGTATATGTTACATGATCCATGTATTTACATTACGTGTATTTGCATATTCAGGTCATGCTTATCCTGTAATGGTGCTGCAGGATATCATCAATATTGCATGTGTTGCCAGAATTTGTTCTATGATCTATTTGTTGCCCGTTGCCCATTAATTACTTGCCCTGTATCCCCTACAACACTAAACACATTATTATTGAGTGTGTCCTACAACATCTGCATAAAGTAGGACACACTGCCATTGAATAGTACTTCCATAATATTTTTGCAGTACAGTCAGTCTGACTGTGCTAGCAAGTAATCTAAAGTGACAGAGGTCTAACAATGACTTACATTGTCAGGTATACCATTTGGATGTTAGATGTTACTCATGTTGACCCACACATGTCATATGGGAGGTTAAACAGCCATCTAAGTTAATATTTCACATTTTATGTTATGCCACACCATTACTGACAAATTTTGAAGACTGCAAGAGGGTCACATTTGCTTCATGAAGATCACCAACAACACAGATGATGGCACTGGTGTTCAAATGACATACATATGTGCTCCAACAGTACAGTGATACCTCATGGCATAATATTCCATAATCTCTCTACAATGTTAAACAAGCATACCCACCTGTGCTACTGAGGATGGTTATAATGTCAGAGTATACAGTGGATCCCATGTACAACATGTCAACATATTTGCATTGAGCTGAGTGCAGGTGCCAGGCCAATTGTGATAGGTTACCCAATGGCCTCATGTTGTCATGGATCTCTCTATGCACTCCCATGTACACATGCCCTCTGGTTGCCACTGCCTGTGTGTGTCTTGTATCATTGTTATTGGGCATATTTTACAAATGTAGATTTTTATGTCTCATGTCTGTTAAGACACATACACAATGCCGTCCCACACTTGGCCTTGTCTGTGTATGTGTGTGTGTGTGTCTGTGTGTGTGTGTGTGTGTGTGTGTGTGTGTGTGTGTGTGTGTGTGTGTGTGTGTGTGTGTGTGTGTGGTATCTATTCCTGGGTCAGACTTGTGTGGTGCACAGTATTATCCAACACATTTCATGCAGTGCTGAATTACTTTGTTGCTCTTCCATGGTATACATGTGTGTGTGTTTGTGTGGCACATACACATGGTACTCCAATTTGTTTAGTGCTTCTTCCACAACCATGGTGCTTGACACAGTTGACAGTGTTTGCATGTCACCTTGTGACACATGCAAATGACATTTAACTTGTGATCAGGACTCTCCTTACAGCTAATTTTACCATATGTTCCAGACTGCAGAGCCAAAAATACTCGCTCTTAACTGTTTCATTGTGTTTGTATGACTTCACATATACATACAACATTTGTGATATAAACAAAGTGACACACCATTGTATATTACTGATATGCTGCTGTTGTTCATTACAGTGTTGTGCACAAATAAATAAGACATCTGTGACCCACATGTTTACATGCTAACTCCTGGATTATGTTACTGTCATACTATCATTATGTTGCTATCATACTATCATTACGTTACTATCATTTTTCACAGGTATACCTAATATCCCAATGAACACTAAGTGCTCCTGTGTTCAGGCTAGAAGGCAACATTATGTACTGTGGAAACACTACAGAGTGCAGTGATGTATGACATTTATGTACAGTACAGTACAGTCTGCCTTACTGAGTAGCTATGTGCAGATCTTTGCTTAAGATATACTCTATTATAAGTATCTATGTTGCACTGAAGCAATGTGGTCCACCATGTCTGACTTTGATTCCTAAAGAAATCAGCATCATTAGGCATAAGGGTGGTCCAAGCATCATTATCATATTATGGCAATGAGAGTATCTGAGAATTCCTATTGACTGGAGATTGTTACCAGTACATTCTGCATGTGGGTGGAATAAGGTAGTTCTACCTGTACCACAGAGAGCTCCATTTTTGGTATGGATTTTCCTGCCATGCATAAGAGTTGATGATTTATTTATGTATGTATGTATGTATGTATATATGTTTGAATGCATGTATGCATGTATGTTTGTTTTACTGTGCTAGAATAACATTCGGCATAGTATGCTGAGAAATATATTAGCATGTAAGAGGGACTGATTTACTTGGGAGCATGATGTCATTGGTAGGTATGTGGTTATTCTTCTGTACATTACTCTACCAGAACCAGCCGTATAGGCATCATTTGCATATGTACTCTATTTACGGAGTACTATCATTACACAATGGGTCAAGACTGTGTCCATGGTGCTGCCCCATTGTGTACTACTCTTTCTGAATTGGTACACACTTGGTACTCATGTTTATTAAGCACCAGCCCTGCTCCACTGTATAACAACTTTTATGAGTGTAAACCTCTGAAAGGGTGATAAAGGAATTGTGCTTGAGACCTTCTTCTTCCCTGTATTTGTCACACTTACTAGTTAGTTTACTGCCTTACCTGGGCTAGCAACACAAAGACTAGCTTTTGGGATACCCATATGCACTCAGCCATTATGTGAGGCCTGATGATTTTAAACATTGTCACTGTTTAAATACACTACATACCAGCTTCTTTTCATGTTATCAATGATCTAGTAGTTTGCAACAACCACACATTTCAATTTATCCATTTTATGGTTATGTTTCTAACCTTCTGGCAACATGCAATGGAACTGGTCGTTTTCTTTTTCTCTATAAGCCTTTTAATCTTTTATAATTTACTATTGAAATGTTTTCTTAACCATTCCTCCCATTAAAAAAAAAAACACTGACATTTTATAGTCTAATACTCTGCATATGTTAGGCTATATAGGTTCATAGGTTCATACGTGTGCTAATGACCACAAGGGCCTTTTTAAGTCTAGCCATGCATTCCAAATCTCTGACAAGTTCTGATACCCTTGATAAGTGTAAGCATAGGCCTGGGAGATGAACCATTTGCAGGTTAGTTGTGTCCATTAGAGACATAGGTGCCATATATAACACATTTAATAAAATGTCATTGTTTACTATGTATTTATTCATTTTAAAATATTTGAATATCCAGGCACAATGTGGTAAAATGAAAACTAATTAAAGCATTCAGTTCTGACATAAATGTTGTATGTTAATTATTCCTCAAAGTATAGTAAGTACTGGGCTATATTCTGAAACTGCATTACAGTATCAGAAGGTTAGTAAGCATAGCTTCTCTTTCATAAAATACTAAAGAAAAACACTATTAACTTTTCCTTCATTGTTACTATCCCTTGTGGAAATATGCCTGCTATTTGTAATGCATGGTGTTTGAAAAAATGCCAGTGATTTCAGATTAAGAACAATATTTCACTGCCTTCTTAGTTTCTTTACGATGAGGAAGTAAAAATTATGTGCTGTAGTTTGTGAACTAAGTGGCAACACTTGCTTCATAATGCAACACAGTGCAGTATATCCTGAATAGTTAGTTAATCAAATGACTTAGCAAAATATCATGTGTGGTTTAACCTTTAAATTATATGACCCCATGTATTACAGCACCATCACTTGGCATTCCTATAACCAGTGAATTGTATCACCCATGCTATGAGAGAGGAATGATTAACAACCCATCAATTTGTAGGTGAAAACTGGCTTGTTCACTGTGCTTTGTCTTATCAACTCAGTTATTCTACTGGTCCTTCTGTCAGATGTTATACTGATAAAATCTTTGCTGGGACCATTATCATTTTTCAAAGTCAGGTGCCATATATCAGTTCCACCAGTGACAGTAACTACATTCTCATTTTTATGAAGGATTGTTCAGATTTTATTACACTGTGCATTTTTCATATTGTGTGCATTTTTATGTGTGCAAAAAGGAAATGCTCTCAAGCTTAGAATATTTGTCATTGCCTCAAACTTGATTATTCACTCAGACTGACAATACATACTTCTAGCTGTGACAGAAAAGGTTACAGTTTATCATGCTGTCCAGAGTAATAAGTAGACATTTTTGACATTAAAGCCTTGGATCAGAGTTTTCAGTTATAAAAATAACGATGATTATGATGATGACGGCCATCTTTTCTTGAAATCAGGAACAGGCCAGAATTACTAAAATTACCTATATTTGATTCATTATGACTCATCACAAGCTCAACTCATAAGTGAGACTTTGGGGACTTTACTTGAGTAAGAGTAAAAAGTGCAAGTATTTGTTCAGTAGGGTACAACTCCCACTCCTCACTATGGGATTCTTCTCCCTATTCCCCGTCACCCTTTTGCTTATTATAAACTGCCTCCAGAGTAACAGTTAAACTGGGTAAAGACACTGAGTCTTGACAAATTGTGCCTTGATGTAATGAGCTTGAACATTTAAAATGGCTTCCCTGTGTATTATTTAGCAGTGTGAAGACATTACAATTACATTATTAGTACTACAGGCTTAATCCTTTTGGAAAAGCACTGACTTTACATACTGGAATGTAAACTTTGCTGTAAGAAGCTATAAGGTGAACTATGCAATCATGCTGTGACCAATTTATACTGGATTGACTTTGTACAGCAGCTAAAAACAACTAGGCTAAGCAACTTTTGTCTGTTTTTATCTTTTTTTCTGCTTAATATTGAGTATATAGCTATTGCTGCACTCATTTTAAATGTGTTAGTGACCACTGGAAATTAATTTTACTGTTCTTTCTCTAGTGGCAAAGGGAAGGCCAGAAGAGTTTCTAGGCTAGTGATTACTATTCAGGCAAAGACAAATGTGCTGCTATTAGCTAATGTGCTCTACTGAGTTTTTTTCCTCTGTTTTTTTTTTTGCCTGTTATAAATAAGACACTTTAGCATTGACCTGCACTAAGTATCACATCTTGCATGACTAGTGCAGTGTATTCTGAACAGATGCAAGTGCTTTGATTTGTATATATGAATTTTAACCAAGAAGCACCTTTAGTTTGTACTAAGTAGTACTAGCCAAGCCTTCTTTATTATAGCTGTTTTCCCAGTCTCTTGTTATGGTGTGGCCTGTCTACCTCACCACAAAATATACCTGGTCAGCATACAACTCTTCTTACTTATTCTGTGTATCCTCCTATAATTAGTCTATGTATCCCATGTATAGAAACAACACTCCTTATAATTTACTTCTATTATCTTACTGTAAAAACAACCAACATTATAATTTATTCATTTAGCTGTCCACAGTTTGTTCTGTTTAACTCACCAGTCACTGGACAAGATGGAAAGTCTGCCTGTCTGTTTCCCCTCTATTGCCAGTCTCGAAGCACTAGGTTTCCTAAGACAGTGTACCAACTGCCTCATGCTTGCAAGTAGCAAACTATTGGTCAGCATAAACAATTCTGTCTGAGAGAGATGTAAAAACGTAGCTAATCTAGAGTCTTTCCTCTCCCAAAAGGACATTGCCTGTGAGTAGCACACACCATCACCATAGTGAAATTTAACTCAAATTAAATTTACATATGCTGAGGCTGTAAAAAATCTCTACCAAAGTCTCTCAGAACCAGGAATACTAGATCTCAAGGGAAATCAGACTATTCATCTACTTCATGCAATCCTTCAGCAAAGAGTCAACTTGAGTTAAACCATTTACTCTATCACTCTTAACCACTGCAACTCAACATGTAGTGCACTCACCTTTGGTACTGAAAGAGTTGAAGGCTGGAGGTTTTATTTCCACACAAAGCAGTGGGATTAATTCCCCAATACTGTCACTGCAGTGCAACATAAGAAGAATGCTGTGCTCCAGAGTGTGCCGTCCTTTGGATGAAACATTAAACTGAGACCCCATCTGCTTGAGTTTATGGTAGCTCAGATGGATGTAAAAGATTGTGGTGAACTTATCAAAGAACAGAGGAGAATGTTCTCCATTACCTTGGAAAATTTCCTATAGTAGTATGAATTCCACCTCAAGTCTCCCCTGAATATTGTCCATTGACCTAATGGAACTAAATTGGTCAACAAAGTATAAATAAATTGTAATAAAAGTGATCTAGTGATAGGTTAATCTATAGTCAGGCACATGGAAATGTCACTTACAAGTCTGGAAAAAGAGAAAGTTATAATGAGTTGTCTTTCAGGTGTCAGGATATCAGAACTCTCACAAGGGTCCTAAGGACCCTTTTATGTGACAAATATGACTACAACACAGAAGCTGTTCATATAAGGGTGAATGACTTAAGACATAATACTCTGGGAGAAATGTCACAGCTTTCCATGTGTGTGGCAAGTCCTGTCTTCACACTGAGTGATACCTAGGTACAAAGAAAAGATAATTGGTTATATCACTTGGCTAAATAGTTGATGCCATTGCAAGGGGATCAAATATGTGTCAGCATGGGATGTGATGCTCAGCAGTCCAACTTGCTTTGCAAAGGATGGCCTAAATCTCTCATACCAAGGCTTCCACATACTGGCTAAAGTTTTGCTGTCCTCATAGTGTCTTTCTTAAGCAGAGTTCAGTTAATGGACATCCCAATGTAGCAAAACATAAAACCCAGTATTAGACAACATTAAGGTGTCTATCTATAATGACAGAAGTGTCAGCAATAACGCGTCTGTTTTGAGACTCTCGTGCATTTGGAAAACATCCATGTTTATGCAATTTCGAAAAATTAGTTTAAATGTAAGGAAAGCACTCCCTCCATACCTGAGTTTTGTTCCTTTCATGCCTTTAGGCCTTAAGGCCATTGGTGATATATATATATTTGTCAAAGACTATATTACCTACAGGCAGATTCCTTTGAACCCACACACAAAACTCATTGAAATTCAAATTGAAATTCAAATAATTCTATATAGAACAAACTATCAACTCATATCTTGTTATAGGATACACTCCATGTCACCAGAGGGTCACTTAAGGTTACTCAATATACTTGGTGATTTCCCTATCAATAACACTTCCATTATAATGGGTGAATTTAACTACTACCAATAAATTGAATTTCATATACCTCTAATGGAGGGTATGTCCAGAAGTTCCTATGTTTAGTAATTTCTTCTACCTAGGCCAGGTCAGTCACCATTCCCCACTCTCTGGTCACTGAGAGCCTTGCTTCCCATTTCAACTCTCATTTTATATAGGCTTTTCTTTCTCATTTGCCAAACTTATCTTCTTCACATTCACTGCTTTCAACTCCTACAAACCTCTGCAATCCTCTCTCCATTATTTATTTTATTTATTTCACTTTGATAATTACTTAATTCACCATTTGACTCTAAAACTGTTGTTATCAATTTCCTGCTCAAACTTTTTGTTTTCTTGATAATTCCTAATGAACTTTTAACTACTTAAATCCTCCTCCTGCATTTCTCTCCCCATCTCTCATCTTTCTCATTCCCCCTTTAGTTTCCTCCTTCCTTCTCTCCTATATATCAGAAAGTATGCCTCTTATCCCTCTGTCTGTCTATATATATATATATATATATATATATATATATATATATATATATATATATATATATATGTATATATATATATATATATGTATATATATATATATATATATATATATATATATGCTTTTTTATTCTATATAAAGCCTGGATTTACATGCATTCCATGATGTTCATAACTATAATTTTTGCACTATTTTATTTTGCCTAGTTTTGTCTCATGTTATTACTGTTTGTATTATTAATATGTTTAACTTTACTGTTAGCATAATTTTATATCAGCTTTAACTATTTCTTGCAATTTTTTATGTAAATTTTCTACCAGTTTCATTTCTGTAATTCTCTTGATCTTTTTTTGGGCATTTGTATGAAAACGTCTTGAAACTTTATGTAAGTGTTACTGTTACCTTAGAGCTTTTCTCCCCGGGCCTCCACGGAAAGTAGGCTATTTTGGCCAGTGGACTTTCACAGTAAACAAATGCCAATAAATAATAAAATAAATAAATAATTGGGTATGTGGACTGGTTAACAGAAACTTTTTAGTCGCAACCTGGGCACCATGATGCAAAACACAACTAGAAAGTTATACATATACTAATGAATACACAGAGTTGTACATAATATAGTAAGAAAAACAAAGTAAAAATTCATTTGTATGTTTTTTACAATTATAAATGTTAGTGATATTAATATTTGCAGTATGTGCAATTAAGGAAGGCATTCAGTCAGTGGTCACTTATTAAAAGCATGGAGAGAATTGATGCAGGTACCACAATGTAATCGTTTGGTATTCAGCAATGGCCCTAATGCAGTGCTCTAGCATGAAGACATGCAGCACCATGTAGGGGTGATTCCACCACTATGCTGAATGCTAATGAGGCAGTCTGGGGAGAGGCATATGCTAATTAACCATGGGATGTTACCCCTGGAACCACCTCCAGGAAGGCATTTGCACATCAAGTGATTCAAGAAACTGCTTGACCTTGTAGATCAGCACAGCTAGCCCCACCATTTCATTGTAGTGAACATGGCCAAAAGTCTATGTTCAACTACCTAACACAGCCCTGTATGGGTATTTTGGGGTGGGGGTTGTCACTAGATACCACGAATTACTCTACAGATAAGTACCATAATGTCACTGACATCATTATGGGGATCGGGTGGTGATGGGGAGACTTTAGACACTAGGGATTACTCTACATTAAGTTCCATAATAGCACCAATATCAATATGGGGATTGGGGTTGGGGGGAACACTCACTAGCAGACATATTAGACAGGTGCTGTAGTGACTCCTTAACTTTTTTGGGGACTGGAGTGGGGGACATCCATGGGAGGGCACAAACGTCAGGGACAGGTACAGGGACTGTAGTGTTTCTACGTGTGTGTGTGTGTGTGTGTGTGTGTGTGCGTGTGTGTGTGTGTGTGTGTGTGTGAATCTGTACTTGTGTTTGTGAGAGACTGACTGTGGGGGTGAATGCCAGTGCGTACATGATCAGCAGTTTACTACCATGGCATGCAGATCAGCAGTAACTGCAGTTCTGAGTCGTGTAAACTAGCCAATAATGAGGTCTTTCTTCATCACTGCTATCATGTTTCTGAATAGCAAAGTGCCACATTGTAGGAGAAGGGCCTTTTTAGTATGCACCATAAGGCCTTTTAATGAATTCATGGGTATGTTTAAAAAAAAAAAGATTTGACTACATTGTGAACAAGGACTAGCCATTGTCACAGCAGCAAGAGCACTTGGTGTCACGTTCCCACTTCAAAACCATTCTTACATCTATGATGGAATGATTACATATACAACAAAAGCACTCAGTGTCACATCATCACTTCAAAACCATTCCTACATCTATGATCGAATAATTGCATATACAACAAAAGCACTCAGTGTCACGTCACCACTTCAAAACCATTCCTACATCTATGATGGAATGATTACATATACAACAAAAGCATTCAGTGTCGCATCACCACATCAAAACCATTCCTACATCTATGATCGAATAATTACATATACAACAAAAGCACTCAGTGTCACGTCACCACTTCAAAACCATTCCTACATCTATAATCGAAATATTGCATATACAGCTAAAACCTATGTCTTACTACTGAAAATGTTCTGGCCAAATACAGCAAATGACAGCAAATGCCATAGCATACCCAGTCTCCATCCTAATAAACTGCTGTATAAACAAATTATGCACCTGTGTTATGGAAGAAATCATACATACTTCCTCACCACAAAGGTGGGAGCAATATTTACCTATCCTTAGATCCAGAGCCATTCTTTCACCATTATCTAAGATACTTGAAAAATATATTCATTCTCAACTTCTTAAATTCATCACAGACAATAATTTCTTATTCTCAGCACAACATGAACTCTGTCTGAACCATAATGTAAGTGTAGCTCTTTTTAGTTTCACCTCTGTCATAAGTCACCACAGAAGCCTAGGCAACCTAGTCTCAGCTATTTTCCTTGAACCTCAAATGCCTTGGACACTTTATCCCATACAATATTAATTCAGAGACTCTCATCCTTAAGAATTGTTGAAGAGTGTCTCTCTCTCTCTCTCTCTCTCTCTCTCTCTTAATAGATTACAGGCTGTGAAGTGGCAAAACACCTTTTCTTTTTCTCACAGTAAAAGTAGTTGCCTCAATCCCAGGACACTTATTTGCATATTTGTATACTCAATGTCCACACAACCAGTAAATGTACCACTGTCATACAGTATGCCATTGATGCTACACGTATCCACTCTGCTAAACACCCAGATAAGTTAAAATAACTAACCCAAGAGTTCCTCACCTCTATTGAAACTTGGCTGTCTAATTCTCAATTTGTAACCCGCAAACATCCTACGTATTACTATCCGCTACTAAAAAACACCTCAAATATAAAACACTCTTTAATGTTTATGCCCTGACCAGTACCAGAATTGAAGTGGTTGCCAATACAAAGTTTCTAGGAGTATGAGAATCTGAATTTAATTAAAACATAACATAAACTGCCAAAAAGTCACATCAAACTATAATCCTTCTACATGACAATCCTATAAGTGACCCACCTTAGTCTTTTTGAGCAATGTGCTAACACATTTGCTAGATTTGCTGCCAACATGCTTTGTAATCCCACCACTGCCTGGTACTTAAACAACTGTCTTGGCTAGAACTATCACAGTTTCCATCCTTTTCATAACAACTCACCACACTAACTCATCCACAGACCACAACAAATCTCTGTACTAAACAGTGTGCTCCAATCATATGCTGCAGGCAAATCACTGTGATTCACTGATAAACTTTTTTTAATGATAAAATTTAGTAATTCTCCCCTTTTTCCAGAATAAATGACTTCTTGCCCTCTTCCCTAAAACATCCAATAATTCATCTTTCAAAATACAACTCAAACAATACCTAATGGACACCTGGTTTGCTAGTCTCCCTATTACCATATTCTACCTTTACAATCATCAGTAGTCTGACTAAACCTGTTTCGGCCTGTCCAGGATTAACCTACTGTTACATAATGTCACTGCATCTATTTCTCTTCACTTCTTCTACCTCTCCTCATCCTCAGGCAGGTCTGTATGTCAACACATCACCTTACTATCTCAGGCAGGCCATATTCATGGTAATTTACCTGATGGCATGTCAACACATTATTTATTTTATTTATTTATTTATTTATTTATTCGCATTTGTTTACTGGGAAAGTCCATTGGGCACAGGGAGCCCATTTTTAGTGGAGGCCTGGGAGAAAAGCTCTGCCAGAATAAAAATAAGAAAATAACAAAACATAAAAGAGTAAACAGAAATACAAATATTACATAGAGCGCAGATACTACATAAAATACAAATATTGCAATTCATATAACTATTACAATCAAAACTTTGATACAGAAGGGATTATTCAAAACTTAGAGTATAAAAGAAGCAATAATATTGTGGAATGTAGCACAGAGCAGAGTACAGATAGTTAGAGATTGGAGTATGAAGGAATTTTTGGAATCATGTGAGATTCTGTAAGGGGTTAAGAGATGTCAGAGTGTGCAATTGAGCAGTTACATGTCCACTTGGTAAGAAGATGATTGTGTAACCCAGTTTAAAGGTATATGGGGATTGTTGTACATGGATATGTGAAGGTAAAGAATTCCAAGTTTTGGCAATACTCCAAGAGTATTGTAGTTGACCTATGGGCAGCTTGGGTTTGTGAATTTGGAGAAGAAATTGATGTTCAGATCTTAAGGGCCTACAGGGATTGTAAAGGGAGAGTAAGGAGCTGAGAGCAGGGCAGTTCAGGGGTTTGTGAATCAGTTTATGAGTGAATGTGAGTTGAAGGAAGAGAAGGTAGTGGGGAAGTTCCAGCCATTTTAATTGTTTTAGGGCAATGTAGTGATGTATAGAGTAGCAACTATTTGTAGTGAATTTGGCAATTTTATTATAGCATGTTTCTATTTTTGTTATCAAGGAAGACTGTAGGTTGCTTAGTAGGGAGCACCATAGGTTAGTGATGGTAAAAGGTAGGAAAGGGCTAATGTTTGTTTGGACGGCATGAAGAGGAATTTGTTATGTCTGTAAAGCACCCCAATTTTTTTGTGGGTCTTGCTTATGTTGTTGTGTATATGAAAGTCAAATCTGAGATTTTCATTGATTATTACCCCAGCAGTTTGGTATGTGTTACCAACTCAATTTTGGTGGAATTACAAGAGTATATTTCAAAGTTGGTTAAATTAAAAGGAGTATTTATTTTGGGAGTAAATATCATAAGGTTAGTTTTGTTAGGATTTAAAGAGAGGTAGTTTTTGTGGAGCCATTTTTCAACAGTATAAATGCAGATTGAGTAGATTGTTGTAGTAGATTTGGATGTTGGGCTAAACAGACAATAGTCAAATCATCTGCATGCTAGATGGATTTATGTAAATTATTGATAAAGATGTTAAACAAAAGGGGGCCAAGAATAGAGCCTTGGGGTACCACTGTAGGGTTGTGCAAGAATGGGGAAATGGTGTTCTGCCATTTAACAGCATGTTCTCTGTTAGAAAGGTAACTTTTAAACCAGTGAAGGGATTGGGGAGATAGACTTATGCTAGAGAGTTGGGAGAGGAGGATAGGGTGAGAGATGGTGTCAAAAGCTTTAGATAAATCCAAAAACAGGGCAGATACAATGTTTCCTGAGTCCCAAGCCTTATTGACTGTGTCTAGGAAGGAGATTAGTGCAGTGGAAGTACTATGTCCTGGACAGAACCCATGCTGAGTAGGAGAGGGAATATCGTATTTTAGAAGGTAGTCAATGAGTTGTTTTTGCACACATTTTTTCTAAGATTTTGGAGATAGGGGAAAGAATAGCTACGGGATGAAAATTAGAGATGTCAGTGGAGGGGCCCCTTTGTGAAATGGTGGGATAATGGCTTTTTTCCAAAGGCTAGGGATGTATGATTCTTGAATAGATCTGTTTATCAGAATGCATAGGCAATAGGCAACTGAGTTTGCAGCAAGCTTTAGAAACTTGGTAGGGATTTTTGTCATCAAATGAGGAGCATGGCTTTAGGTTAATGAGAATGTTTTAATCAAAGAGGTGGGAATAGGAGAGAAATTGAAAAGAGGTTGTTAGGCCTGTTGAAAGATATGAGTCGAGGGGGGTTGGTGAGGCATGTGGTAGTTTATTTGGAGAGATGGCAGAGTTTTGGTGAAGGCTGTGAGGAGGAGAAGGGGAGGATGTGGAAATAGAATTATTGGAGAGAGGAAGAGAGAAAGTATCAGTGATACTGGCAATAGTGTCAATGAAAAACAAATTGAAAACACTTGCAATTTCTTCAGGAGGTTTGTTGGTGTATGGACATGGGTTAGGTTTAGTACCAGGGTTCATAAGATTATTAATAGAAGGCCGGAATTGTTTAGGATTATTTTTCCTATTTGTTTGCCGGTTCCAGAAATAGTGCTGCTTGTCCTTAGAGATACGTTTTTTAGCTTGGTTGTTTATAGTGCAAAAGGTCATGGATATTTTTAGATTTAAGCCAAAGTTCCCATGCATTGTCCCTATTGTCATAGTTTCTTTAGTAGCTTTTGATAACCAAGGAGCATGATTAGTTTTTATACATTTAATTCTAGAAGGAGCTAGGCTATCTTGGACTGATAGAAAGGTATTGTTAAAGCAAAGCAGTGCGTCATCCAATGGAAGACATTTGAGGACATGCCAGTCAAGGTTCTTCAGAATGTTATTAAATGTAGTGGGATTAAATTTAGATTGATTCTGGACTAGTCTGAAGTTATGGTGTTTTGGGAAGGATGTACAAACTTGAATAGTATAAACAGGAAGGATGTCACTGAGTGAGTTAGGTGTAGTGCCTGAGGTAGAGTACTTAGGTGGATCAGAGACTAGAATCCAGTCTAAGATGGATCCAGTATTGGTTTTGTTGTTATATCTTGTGGGGGTAGTAATAAGCTGGGTGAAATGAAATAAATGAATGCTAGAGGATAGATGTTTAGATGAGATAGAGTTCCAATCAATGTTTATGTCACCTAGGATAAAAGTTTCATTTTTTGTTTTGTACCTTACTATGTACTATAACTCTACTTGCTTAATATTTTATTTTATACTCTTATTGTTGTTTAACTTTAATATATTCTGTCATTTATTGTTTTTTATTTACTATGTAATATTCTGTCGAGCAATAAATGTTCATGGTTTATAATAAGCTTTTCTCCCTGGGTCTCTGCTGAAAAGGGGTAGTTCTTGGGCCAAGTCAGCTTATTTGAGAGAACAAATGCTAAGAAAGAAAGAAAGAAACATAAATACTCTCTGGAGAAGACTGTAAATAAACATACCAGAGAGAAAACTATTTTTGACTTGGCCCTCATGAGTATATCTGCCTCATGTACTACTTCACTGGTATCCTCTTCTGAAAGAAAAGTGGACAATTTGGAGCCACCTTCTGACTAATTTAAATTTAAATTAAATGTAAAAGCCCCCATAGGAAATATCTCTAAATTCAAGAAATACAAACATGCAATCCCCATTCTACTATATGATGCTATATCTGGTGATAAGAAGCATAGTCTCAGACATTCTTTCAGAACCATTATAACACTGTATACAGTCAGTGATACCATCTATAACAATATGAAAGATTTCTAAACTTTAAGGGAGCCTTTTCATTGACATGACAAGAGCACTCAAAACAGTAAATCATAACCTGCTCCCCTACAAATTTAGCAGTTTCAGTTTTTTGCCCAAATACAATAAAATGCTTTCTAAGCTACGTCCCAGACAGAACATTCCAGTTACAGTTACGAACCTGCCTTTCACTTGAAGGCACATTTAACAAAGGAGGCCCCATGGATTTGTTGTTGGGAGCACTGTTGTTTTCTCTATTCATCAGTGATATATCCACTGACCTGCCCCACTTCAATTTGTTCCTTTATGCAGACGATATCTTACCACTTCAATCATATATTACAACTCAGCACAGCTCTCGTGGTGTCCTGCAGAGTGCTACAAGCAGCAGAGAGACAAAAGAGAGACTTTCAACTAATTAAGTATTTTTTCTCTGCATTTCTTCCTGCAACTTCATTTTCTCGCCGAAAAGTGAGTTTCTAGCATATTCAGTGATTTAAAAAAGCTATTTTTTGAATACTCTACTATTTTTTACTGTTTGCACTTCTAAAAGTTGTTTAAAGTAGTTCTGTGTTGTTTAACTGTTGTAGGCTACACACTCAAGTGTGCTAGCCTGTTTATAGCATTTACAGTGTTTTTTGTGCAAAGTTACTATTTGTTCTGCAAAAAACAAAACAAAAAAAACAAAAACAATTCTTGTTTCCAGCCTTTTCTAAGCTAGATTAGTCCAGATTTCAGGTTATGCTGAATTCTGGGCTGCGGTACAAATTGCTGTGTTGCCCATATCCTTACTTGGATAGGAGGAAGCTTCTCTGTTCACCAGTGAGAGTGGGGAGCTTTGAGCAGCCTATCTGTCCCGAGAGGAGTGGTCTCAGCCCAGCAACTAGTAGCTTATTGGCTGTTTTGGGCAAATTCCTATCTCTTTCAATCTCCCTCTTTAAAACTCGCATTTGCATGGTTTTGTGCCTGTATACAACTCAGCACAGCTCCTCGTGGTGTCCTGCAGAGTGCTACAAGCAGCAGAGAGACAAAAGAGAGACTTTCAACTGATTAAGTATTTTTTCTCTGCATTTCTTCCTGCGACTGCATTTTCTCGCTGAAAAGCGAGTTTCTAGCATATCTGTGATTTAAAAAAGCTATTTGTTTGAATACTCTACTATTTTTTACTGTTTGCACTTCTAAAAGTCATTTAAAGTAATTTGTGTGTTGTTTAACTGTTGTAGGCTACCCACTCTAGTGAGCTAGCATGTTTGTAGCATTTACAGTGTTTTTTGTGTAAAGTTACTGTTTGTTCTTCAAAAAAAAAAAAAAACCAAAATCTTGTTTCCCGCCTTTTCTAAGCTAGATTAGTCCAGATTTCAGGTTTGGTTGAATTCTGGGCTGTGGTACAAGTTCCTGTGTTGCCCATATCCTTACTTGGATAGGAGGAAGCTTCTCTGTTCACCAGTGAGAGTAGGGAGCTTTGAGCAGCCTATCTGTCCCTGGTGGAGTGGTCTCAGCCCTGCAACTAGTAGCTCATTGGCCGTTTTGGGCTAATTCCTATTTCTTTCAATCTCCCTGCTTTAAAACCCGCATTTGCGCGGTTTTGCACCTGTATGCAACTCAGCACAGCTCCTTGTGGTGTCCTGCAGAGTGCTACATGCAGCAGAGAGACAAAAGAGAGACTTTCAACTTATTAAGTATTTTTTCTCTGCATTTCTTCCAGCGACTGCATTTTCTCGCCGAAAAGCGAGTTTCTAGCATATCTGTGATTTAAAAAAGCTATTTTTTTGAATACTGTACTATTTTTTACTGTTTGCACTTCTAAAAGTCATTTAAAGTCATTTTTGTGTTGTTTAACTGTTGTAGGCTACACACTCAGGTGCGCTAGCCTATTTATAGCATTTACAGTGTTTTTTGTGTAAAGTTACTGTTTGTTCTGCAAAAAAAAAAAAAAAACAAAAAAAATATTCTTGCTTCCTGCCTTTTCTAAGCTTGATTAGTCCAGATTTCAGGTTTTGCTGAATTCTGGGCTGTGGTACAAGTTCCTGTGTTGCCCATATCCTTACTTGGATAGGAGGAAGCTTCTCTGTTCACCAGTGAGAGTGGGGAGCTTTGAGCAGACTATCTTTCCCTGGAGGAGTGGTCTCAGCCCAGCAACTAGTAGCTTATTGGCCGTTTTGGGCTAATTTCTATCTCTTTCAATCTCCCTGCTTTAAAACCTGCATTTGCGCAGTTTTGCACCTGTATGCAACTCAGCACAGCTCCTTGTGGTGTCCTGCAGAGTGCTACAAGCAGCAGAGAGACGAAAGAGAGACTTTCAACTGATTAAGTATTGTTTCTCTGCATTTCTTCCCGCGACTGCATTTTCTCACTGAAAAGCAAGCTTCTAGCATATCTGTGATTTAAAAAAGCTATTTTTTTTGAATACTCTACTATTTTTTACTGTTTCCACTTCTAAGTCATTTAAAGTCATTTTTGTGTTGTTTAACAGTTGTAGGCTACACAGTCAAGTGCTCTAGCCTGTTTATAGCATTTACAGTGTTTTTGTGTAAAGCTGTTTGTTCTGCAAAAAAAAAAAAAAAAAAAAGCAAAAAAAAATTCTTGTTTCCCGCCTTTTCTAAGCTAGATTAGTCCAGATTTCAGGTTTTGTTGAATTCTGGGCTGTGGCACAAGTTCCTGTGTTGCCCATATCCTTACTTGGATAGGAGGAAGCTTCTCTGTTCACCAGTGAGAGTGGGGAGCTTTGAGCAGCCTATCTGTCCCTGGAGGAATGGTCTCAGCCCAGCAACTAGTAGCTTATTGGCTGTTTTGGGCTAATTCCTATCTCTTTCAATCTCCCTGCTTTAAAACCCACATTTGCGTAGTTTTGCACCTGTATACAACTCAGCACAGCTCCTCGTTGTGTCCTGCAGAGTGCTACAAGCAGCAGAGAGACAAAAGAGAGACGTTCAACTGATTAAGAATTTTTTCTCTGCAGTTCTTCCTGCGACTGTATTTTCTCACCGAAAAGTGAATTTCTAGCATATCTGTGATTTTAAAAAGCTATTTTTAATACTCTACTATTTTTGTACTGTTTGGACTTCTAAAAATTGTTTAAAGTCATTTTTGTGTTGTTTAACTGTTGTAGGTTACACACTCAAGTGCGCTAGCCTGTTTATAGCATTTAAAGTGTTTTTGTGAAAAGTTACTGTTTGTTCTGCGAAAAAAATATATATATTCTTTTTTCCTGCCTTTTCTAAGCTAGATTAGTCCTGATTTCAGGTTTTGCTGAATTCTAGGCTGTGGTACAAGTTCCTGTGTTGCCCATATCCTTACTTGGATAGGAGGAAGCTTTTCTGTTCACCAGTGATCGTCAGGAGCTTTGAGCAGCCTATCGTTCCCTGGAGGAGTGGTCTCAGCCCAGCAACTAGTAGCTTATTGGCTGTTTTGGGCTAATTTCTATCTCTTTCAATCTCCCTGCTTTAAAACCTGCATTTGAGTGGTTTTGTGCCTGTATACAACTCAGCACAGCTCCTCGTGGTGTCCTGCAGAGTGCTACAAACAGCAGAGAGACAAAAGAGAGACGTTCAACTGATTTGTATTTTTTCTCTGCATTTCTTCCTGCGACTGCATTTTCTCACCAAAAAGCGAGTTTCTAACAGATCTGTGATTTAAAAAAAACTATTTTTGAATACTTTACTGTTTTTTACTGTTTGCACTTCTAAAAGTCATTTAAAGTCATTTTTGTGTTGTTTAACTGTTGTAGGCTACACACTCAAGTGCGCTAGTCTGTTTATAGCATTTACAGTGTTTTTGTGAAAAGTTACTGTTTGTTCTGCAAAAAAAAAAAAACAAAAAACAAAAAAAATTCTTGTTTCCCGCCTTTTCTAAGCTTGATTAGTTCAGATTTCAGGTTTTGCTGAATTCTGGGCTGTGGCACAAGTTCCTGTGTTGCCCATATCCTTACCTGGATAGGAGGAAGCTTTTCTGTTCACCAGTGATCGTCAGGAGCTTTGAGCAGCCTATCTGTCCCTGGAGGAGTGGTCTCAGCTCAGCAACTAGTAGCTTATTGGCTGTTTTGGGCTAATTCCTATCTCTTTCAATCTCCCTCCTTTAAAACTCGCATTTGCGTGGTTTTGCACCTGTATGCAACTCAGCACAGCTCCTCGTAGTGTCCTGCAGAGTGCTACAAGCAGCAGAGAGACAAAAGAGAGACTTTCAACTGATTAAGTATTTTTTCTCTGCATTTCTTCCTGCAGCTGCATTTTCTCACCAAAAAGTGACTTTCTAACATATCTGTGATTTAAAAAAGCTATTTTTTTGAATACCAATATTCTACTATTTTTTACTGTTTGCACTTCTAAAAGTCATTTAAAGTCATTTTTGTGTTGTTTAACTGTTGGAGGCTACACACTAAAGTGTGCTAGCCTTTTTATAACATTTACAGTGTTTTTTTGTGTAAAGTTACTGTTTGTTCTGCAAAAAAAACCCAAAAAAAACCAAATAAATATTCATGTTTCCCACCTTTTCTAAGCTAGATTAGTCCAGATTTCATGTTTTGCTGAATTCTGAACTGTGGTACAAGTTCCTGTGTTGCCCATATCCTTACTTGGATAGGAGGAGGCTACTCTGTTCACCACTGAAAGTGGGGAGCTTTGAGCAGCCTATCTGTCCGTGGAGGAGTGGTCTCAGGCCAGCAACTAGTAGCTTATTGGCCGTTTTGGGCTAATTCCTATCCCTTTCAATCTCCCTGCTTTAAATCCTGCATTTACGCAGTTTTGCATGGTTTTGCACACCACGCAGCATCGCGCAGCGCCATTTATGCAGGTTTAAACTATTCCTGGCTCCACAAAGTCTGCTCTTCAATTTTTCCCTTAGAACTAGTCAAACTCTCAAATTAAGCACTCAACCTTCCTTTTACAGCCCAGCGCTTGCTCAAATTTCTCAGTAAGCACTAACAAATGCTAGCACTGCACCCACTTATACTATATAGAAGTAAAAGGCTCCCTATTCATCCCATCCGGACAATCAATAAAACAGTTCATTAAACTATTCAGACATGTCCAGTGGGCAGTTTCAGGTCTACACTCCAGTCCAGCTGGTGAATCTGGGAATCTTGAGGCAATGTTACAATTTCCTTATGTACACAGACAACCCTCTCCTCCTTCCAACAAACTCAAATGTATTTGAGAGATGCAACTATACAGCCAAACTGGAACCCAAGCTCTCTCAACCCAAGACTGGAACAGCCAGTCAGGAGGAGAAGGGAACCACTAGCACCACCCAACCAGTCTCACATAGACCAATCATATCTGCACCAGCAAACAGGACACATAAACACAAAAAAACGTACTCTGAGGCTCTAAATAAAAATCTGTCAAAGCAGCAGAGACCTCTAAAGCAGACATCCAAGCAATTGCTACCCCACAACAATATTCATGTATCACATACTTCACAAAGTCTGTGTGCCACACAATCACAGCCCTTAAGGCTAAATAACACACCAAGTACACTAGTAATAGGAGACTCTATTGTCAGGCACACTGACGTCCCGCTCACCAGACTGAACAAGGAGAAGGTCACTGTAAGCTGCCTGTCGGGTGCCAGGATCTGCCACATAACACAAGCAGTCAGGTCACTCCAAAGCAAGTACATTTCCATGTTGGTGTGAATGACCTGAAACATACCTCAATGGACTACATGAAAAGAGACATAGAGGAGCTCTCTGATCATGTAGCCCAGGCCAGTATGATCCTGACCCTGAGTAGCATCTTGCCCTCACCAAGAATGATGCCACAGTATAAAGACAAAATGATCAATTTTAACAATTGGCTAAACTATTGGTGTCATTCAAAGGGGATCCAGTGTCTGTCAGCCTGGGATGACATGCTCGACAAACCACGTTGCTTTGCTAGAGATGGCTTGCACCTGTCTCCCTTGGACTTTTGAATACTGGCTAAGGCTCTTGCCACCCCCTTAGTGCCTTTTTAGGCAAGGCTCAAAAGACAAACCCACCTCCATAGACAACACAAGAAACAAAAAACTGAGGGTAATGCTACTCAATGCCAGAAGTCTAAACCTCAAAATGCATGCACTCAAGGCACTCCTCAGTATGGAGAACATCAATATTTGTGCAGTAACAGAAACCTGGTTCAAGGGTCCAGAGAGCACCCCAGCACTACCAGGCTATAACTCATAATATACCTTTCGGTCCCAGAACCCAGACCGAAATACAAAAGGCGGGGGTGTATCCATCTTCATCAAGGATACCCACACCTCCAGGTTAGTGGCACTGCACGAGGCCTTGGAGACCATCCATGTGCAACTAACAGTGGGCAAAACTGCTTTTCAGTTTGTAGCTTGCTACAGATCACCCACCTTGTCTTAGGACCCCTACTCGGCATTCCTGAGAACACTGGAGAATATGAAGGTCTCACCAAACACCATGATATTGGGTGATTTCAACTAACCAAACATTGACTGGGAAAACTACTCAAGTCCTAACTCCTTTGCCCAACGTTTTCTGGAGTTTATAAACTCAAACACCCTGGAACAACTGGTCACCACTCCCACAAGAGGTGACAACATATTGGACCTCGTCATCACCAACATGGGGGCTCAATGTTCCACACCAGAGGTAAACCCCTCGTTGGTAAGATCAGACCATAAACTAATCACACTGGACATCCACATCCCAACCCCACCCCCAGCCAAGGAAACCACTGTGAGAAATTTCTCAAAAGCAAACTTCACACTTCTCAAGACAGAGGTGGAATGTTTCAAAGCCGCCGGGCTAATGGAAAATGCTGCCCAAACCACAGAATCCTTTACAAATGCATTCTTTGAGCACCTACAGGAATGCATGGATCGAGCCATCCCAAGTAAAACCAAGATTCACTCCTCCAAAAAGAGGAGACCAGTCTGGTGGACCCCAGCCCTAAATAAGCTATACAACAGAAGGAGGAAACTACTACATGATAGAGCAAAATCCCAAAAAGGAAAGGCATCCCTGATCAGTATTAGCAAGAAACTACGATCCCTCATAAAATCATCCAAGGCCAGCTTCGAAAGAAAAATCGCCAAAGACTCTAACGATAATCACAAGGCTTTCTTTACCTATGTCAAGAATCTAGGTGGCAACTCTCCGATCTGCTCTGAGCTGGTGCAAAATGGCAAAAAATCCACTGAACCCACTGACATTGCCAACATCCTGGCTGACAGGTTCAGTGCAAACTTTACCCCCCACTCACCCGCAAAAGGGCCCGTGTCCATTCCAGAAGAATGTAGACCCCCAGACATCACAGACACACAGGTGAAACAGCCCTCTCCAAAGCCAAAACCACAGCATCAATGGGACCGGATGGTATCCCAGGCTGTGTCTTACACGAGCTCCAAAAAGAACTAAACCCTCGCATAAATTCACTGTTCAAACTCAGCCTTACTGCAGGATATGTACCCAAAGAATGGTGTACAGCAACAGTTATCCCACTCCACAAAGATGGTGCCACAACAGATCTAGGGAACTATTACCCTATAAGCCTGACTAGCCTGGTCTGCAAGTCTATGGAGTGCATCATTATGGATCTCATAAACAAAGACATTGGGAACCTCCAGACACTGGACCCTACCCAATTCAGCTTTGTTAAAGGCAGGTCTTGCCTCTTAAACCTAGTAGACTTCTGTGAAACAGTTACCAAGGCCATAGATGAGGGAAAGGTAGTCCACACAGCCTACCTAGACCTTGCAAAGGCCTTTGACACAATACCCCACTCTGGCATTATAGATAAGCTTACCAGCTTGAACATTAACCCTTATGTCATGAGATGGGTTGCAAACTGGCTCATGGATAGAACTCAAATGGTCAGTGTTGCGGGTGCCATGTCCGACTCCAAACTGGTTACAAGTGGCATCCCACAGAGATCAGTCCTGGGACCCCTCTTGTTTGGTATATACTTTTCTGAGGTACAGGCAAGCATGGGAGGACTATGGCTGACAAGTTCGCAGATGATTGCAAACTGGGAGGCATAATCAACTCTCCGGCTGACACAGACATTCTCCAGTAGGGTCTTACGGAGACGAATACCTTGTGTCAGAACCATGGCCTCATGCTAAATGCCAAAAAGTGTATAGTCATCCCCTTTGGGAAAAACAAAGTGCCCATGAACTACCACGTAGGTGGTATTCCACTATGTACGGAAGATTTAATTAGGGATCTGGGGACCCAAGTAGATAGCAACCTCTCCTTTGATGATCACATTGCCAAAGTGGTTAGAAAAAACTTCTATATAGCCCACCTAATCATGAAAGGGTTCACATCTAGATCAAGAGGTCATTGTGCCCCTCTACTCATCGCTCATCAGGCCCATAATAAAGTACAATGCCCCATTTGGGATATACCTTATCTGACACCTGCAACAGCTGGAAAGACCCCAGAAGTACATCACCAAGGGAATCGTGGGCCTCAAACAGATGCCCTATGTAGCTCGACTAAAGAAACTCCAGCTCTACTCATTTGCTTACCTCCTACTCAGAGGTGATCTCTGCCTGACGTACAAGGCCATGTCTAACCCGGAATTAATGGACATGCTCCACCTCAAGAAAACCAGATCCCTTAGAGCTACACGTTCCAGGGATTTAAACCTCAGCACAACAATAAATAGGACATGCTGGAGGGATAGATTCATATCCCTGAGGCTTCCCTCACTCTAGAATAGAGTCCCAATCCATGTTAGGCAGAGCCCCTCACTGACCCTCTTCAAAAGAAATCTTGACGAGTGGATGGGAAATCATAAATTTACACCTGGGATCACTTCTATGGCCCTGCTGGACAGAGGCTCAGGAATCTAATCAAATCTAAAAGGGAGGCGAAAGCCAACACATTCTGGCTAGGCTTATAAATGCCCTAGGGCAGATAGCCTGGTACCTACCTATGAACCTACCTATGAACCTATATAAGAGCATCTTGACCCTTCAAAAGAAACTACAATCTAGCTTTATTGATTTAGGCCAATGGACAAAAAAAATGCTCCTGAAGTCTAACATCATGTTATGTGGCACCCTGGAAAACGTCTCTAAATCCACAAATCTAATTATTATTGATAATGATGGCAACCCACTACCACTAGTAACAGAACAAAAGTATGTAGGGCTCACCTTTGACTCTACTCTTTCATTTACCAAGCATGCTGACAATATTATTAGCACAAAACTCCACCAACAAAAACTATCCTATCAAATTCTATACCTACTCACCTTTACAGCTCACAATGCTTGAGCTAAAAATGTACCTATCCTTTAAATATGGACATTCTCTTGTAACCTTACATTAACCCTCAAACACATGTAAAATGCAAACTGCTATGAAAAATCTGCAGATTTGCTCATCTTACAGAACTCCAAACTCATCATTACAACTTCTATACCAGTGTAACTGGCTTCCTGCAAATAACAGAATCACATTTCTACTTAGCTGCCAAATCTACAAGTTATCAAAAATGGAATGTTGCCTCCTCTGAAAACAAAATTACACATTAAACAGCCTAAATACACACTGAGAGACAGACAAAAATCTAGCATTACCTTCATTAGACTGCACTTTAAAATTTGCACAGGAGGAAGAGCTTTCTCTACATTGTGTTCAGATGTTTGGAATGAGCTTCCTGCAGAAGTGAGGCAACAGGAGACACTTAGAGCAAACTACATGAATGACTGTTTAAGGATACCAGATGCTCTCACTTCCATGAAAATGGCTAGTCCTTCCAGCTCTTGCTGTAGTCACATCTGTCTTCTATAGACATACTTTTAACAAAGGATCATGGGATGAATGCCTACCTTAATTGTGCATACTATAAATAATATCAGTTGCATTTATAATTGAAAATAACATTCAAATGTATTATCTCTGCTTTGTTATTGTACTATGTACAACTCTGCATGTTCTTTATTCTTTTTTTAATGTTTTGTGTCTTGCACCATAGTTCCTGTGTCATGGCTGAAAAGGGTCTGTCAACCAGCCTATTTATCTGGTTATCACACCGAATTAAAAAAATAATAATAAAGCAAAATGAAAAAAAAATAGGACATTCTATTATGAGTGCACTAACCTCATCTTAGAAAAAGCAACTAGCTACACCAAGGAATTATACACCCATTTATATAAATACATGGAAATGGCAATGACTACTACAAATCATGAGCAGTTCAAAAAATAAACCATTTAGATAGTCTATCAATATTAATGAGTTTTATAACAACAGCAACAGCAACAACCCTTCTTAAATTATACAGCTGATTTAAAAGCTCTCACATCAAGGAGAGTGTTATAAATGCTTCAAAAAATTGAAAATCACCATCAGAGCCACTAAAGTTAACCATGAACTTAGGCTGGCATCAATAACTAAAGATAATTATAAATTCTTCTTCTTCTTTAGCTATGTTAGAAATGTAAAGAACTACACTCTACATTGCCCCGAACTTGTTCAAGATTGTATCTCTCATTCAGACCCATCTGATACTACCAATGTACTTGTCAACAAATTCAGTGCTAAATTCATCCCTGAGACTACTATATATAAATCCCAGAATCTTTTATCTTCTGTTTTATAGTGATAAATGTACCAGCTAGCATCAAAAATAATTCTTCCATGGAGCCTGATAATATACTTGGTTGCATAATAAGCAGTGCCAAGAAAACCCTTACTGACCCATTCCACAGACTAAGTTAAGGTTAGTGTCAGGTTTAGTCCCTGAAGAATGGAATATTGCAGTTCTCATACCCCTACTTAACTGTGGCCGTAACGCTGACTTGGGAACTATACAACTTGCCTGACCACACTCCTTTGCAAGGTCATGGAATGTATTATAACTGATCTCATGAGCTATGACATCAACAACCAGTGTGGCTTCATCAAGGGAAGTTCCTGCCTATTAAATCTGGCTAACATCTTTGAGAGGATAACTCAAGCAGTTGGCAGTGGCCATGCAGTGCACACAGTGTATCTAGATCTTACCAATGCATTCAATGCCATACCCCATGCTAACATCATAATAAAGCTAAATTGTTTTAAAAAAATGATCCCTGTTGGTAAGATATATAGCAAACTGGCTAAAGAGAAAAACCCCATCCAGTATAAATCTTGGGCATCTTATCAGAAAATGTGAAGGTGAACAGTGGTGTCCCTTGGGGCTCAGCGTTGGGACCCCTCACCCCCTACTTTCCAACATTTGCTTTTCTGTTCTTCAGGCAAAGAGACATATCCTCTGGCTTACTAAGTCTGCAGACACTTACAAATTGGGAGTTATTATAATGTCCCCTTATAATTCCCAATCCCTGAGAACTCTCCCTCATAAACTCTTTCTGTACTGAAAATGGGCTAAAATTGAATGCTAATAAATGCAATATCATTGTATTTGGTAGATAACATATCTCCTCAGCATACTGTATTACCAGTATACCACTACAAAATGAAAACATAATTAGGGACCTTTGGGCTTGGGTTGATAACTCTCTGTCTTCTGCTCATCATGTGACAACAATAGTCAATAAATCCTTCTACTTAGCACAAATAATCACTAAGGGAATATCATCCATATCTAAGGAGATTTTTTTTTTGCCCTGTATTTGTCATTGATTAGGCCAGTTTTTGAGTACAAATGCCCCCTTTGTGATGTACCTCATAGGATCATAGGATCATATAGGAGAGTACTAGGCTAATGGCCCTGGGGCCCTTACAAGCCTAGCCAAGAGTTTATCTCACCCCCCAAAAAAAAGAAACCTTAGTCAGCACTTGTCACTCCTGTCAATGAGGGACAAAGGTGGAACCCCTGGGACCAATTTATGGTTTCCCATCCACTCATCAAGACTGCAATTGAAGAGGGTCAGTGAGGTACTCTGTTTGACATGTATGAGAAGTCTATTCCAAAGACAGGGCAGCCTCTGGAAGAAAAACCTGTCTCTCTAGCAGGTTTTGTTGATGTTGCATATTAGATTTAGGCCTATTGAGCAGGTAATGCACAAAGAGTTAGACTTAGGGATATAGAGCATCTCCAGTAGGACAGGGTCTGACACTACCTTGTAGGCAAGACACAGATCACCTCTATATCATACTGAGTAGAGTGATAGTGATTTAAGCATATCCACATAGGATAGGTGTTGGAAGCCATGGATTCTCTTTGTGAGGTATTTCTGTGGCCTTTCCATTTGGTGCAGATGTTTGGAGAGTTGCATACCAAACGAGGCATTATGCTCTATTATAGGTCTAATAAGGGAGGAGTGCAGAGAGATAATAACCTCCTTTTTTCTGGATGCAATCCCTTTACTTATGAGATGAACCAAGTAAAAAGCTTTTCTGAGCACCGCCGCCACATGATGGTCGAATGTGAGATTGTTGTCAACCTAAGTATCCAGGTTTCTCACCACAGTGTGTCTACTTTGGGGGTTGCCGTTGATGTGGTAATCAGTAGGGCCCATGTTTCTGCTGAATGGTATGATAATACATTGTTTTGCATTTAACTTAAGGCCATGACTTTGGTACCAGTCACTTGCAGCTGTGAGACCCTCCTGCAGTATGCTAACATCAGATGGGGAGTCAGATACAGCACCCAACTTACAGTCATCCACAAACTTGGTTAGCCACAGGCCCTTTGTCTTTGTCTGGACCTCTGAGAAGTATATGCCAAACAGTAGGGGTCCCAGGACAGATCCCTGGCGAACACCACTAGTGACAGATCTGTTGTTGGAGGTGGCAGCACCTAATTTGACCTTGTGGGTTCTATCTGTGAGCCAGTTGGCCACTCATATGACTAGATAGAGATTAACACCAAATTGTGTTAGTTTTTTTGATGATGCCTGGGTGGGGGATTGTGTCAAAGGCCTTGGCCAGGTCAAAGTAAGCTGTATCTACTGACTTTCCCTCATCCAGGGCTTTGGTGATAGTCTCAAAGAAGTCAACTAGGTTCAATAGGCAAGATCTGCCTCTGACGAATCTGAATTGGTTGAGGTTGAGAGCTTGGAGATTGCCTATGTCCTTGTTTATGAGATCCATAATAATATGCTCCATGACTTTACAGATCAGACTTGTCAAGCTGATGGGGGAATAGCTTCCAGGGTCAGTAGTGGCACCACCTTTATGCAAAGGGATGATATTATACATGACAAACTACTGGGAAGGACACAAGGGCTCCTAACTAAGAAGATCACAGACATAAAGACCCTGAGCTACCAAGAAAGGTGGCAACACTGTCACTTTATTGAAGTTTTGAACAAAGACCTACACCTAGCCTACTATGCCATTGGTGATCCATTCTGCTTGACCTCCTGCATTTCTGCAAGTCTACTACTCCCATTAACACCACATTTAAGGACCAAAATCTTCACCAGCAGATAAAACACAGGGAGAAACAAGTTTATTACTCAACACCTCCCTTACCTCTGAACCTGGGTAATTGGTCCCCACAAATGTACCTAGGATTGACTGACCTGTAAAGTTTTGTAGTACATTTATGCCATTTATGCCTGGAGGATGCTGTAATCAACCACAGAGCAAGGTGTTACCTATGCAGGTTCATTGTTTTATGAGCAAGTATAAGGGAATCAGTCTGTATACCTTTACAAGCCATTCCAAAACTCCTACTCAAAAGTGCCCTCTAGCCTCAATGAGGACAAAATAAGATAGACCAGTGGACAGTTTGGAGCTATACATTCAATTTTCTAGATTTTCCTTGAAGGTGGTAAGGTTGCTACTCTGGAAGACATGTAACGGAAGTTTTTTCTAGAGTTGTGGGATATGTTGAGATATGAGCCTATCAGGCCAACATGTCTTATTCATCTGCTAATTAAGGTTTAGTTCCTTAAACTAGGTATTTGAGGAGGTCAGAAAGGGTTGGAGCTTTCATGGTTTGAAAGGTTTGAAAGGTTAGATACAGATCTTCATGAAGGAGTCTATAAGAGAATGAGTACAGAGCTGCCAGTCTGTCCTGATAACCAAGATTTTTTGATGTATTTAGCTATGAGGTCTCTCAAAGCGAGTGATATGTTTAGGCAAATATATGTTAAACCATACATTATATTCAATAATGTGCCTGATAAGAGATGAGTAAAGTGGAATTAAGACTTCTTTGGAATTATTGGAGGTGCTTTTGGAAATTAGATGTTTTCAGAAGTGGCACTTGCGAATCTAACAACATGAGTTCTGTCAGACAATCAGCTAGCTATCCACTACATACCATAGGTTTATAGGTTCATAGGTGATTACTAGACTAATGGCACAAAGGCCTTTACAAGCCTAGCCAGTCTTAACTAGGAGATGACAATATTATATCTTAATTCTGCAGATATGGGGTGGGGTAGTGGGTCTTTGGGTGTTGGACCCTGATTCATTTTACAGGCTGACTCTGCCCATAACAGACACAGATACTCCAGGTGTGAATTTATAGTTCCCCATCTATTTATGCAAATTATTTTTGAAGTGAGTGAGAGTGAGTGAGGGATGTGCTTTGTTTTTCAAAGATGGGAAGTTTATTCCACAGATGATGCAGCCTTTGATATATGAATCTGTCTCTGCAGCAAGTTCTGTTAGAGCCACACATAAGGTTCAGGTCCATGGAATGCTTTATCCTTGTATAATTTTTCTAGCTATTATGTAACATTTTCATCATGGCTGAATCAGAGAATGCCTTGTAGGTCAGACATAAGTCTTCTCTCAATAAACGATGTGTGCTATGCTTTGTATTTTTTAAGTGAGAAACCTCTGGGGCCACTCCAGTTGGTGGAAGTGCTTGGTTAGGTACATGCAGAAGGGAGCATTGTACTCAATTATGGGCGTGATGTGGTCTGAATACAATGGCACTATGACTTCCTTTGATCTTGATGCCATGCCTTTACTTATAAGTTGAGCCACACAGAAGGATTTCCTCACTACTATAGCTACCTGGTGGTCAAAGGTTAGGTTAGTATCCATCTGTGTTCTTAGGTCCCTCACCACTGGGTATATTTTAGGAGTGTGCTATCAATATTATAATTTGCAGGGATATCTGATTTACCAAAGGGTATGATTATGCATTTTTTAGCATTTATTTTCAGACCGTGGTTTTGTCACCAGTCATTTGTCATTTTTAGGCCTGTCTGTAAGATGTCAACATCATTTGGGGATTCAGTGATTGCTCCATCTTACAGTTGTCAGTGAACTTGGTGAGCCAGAGGCTCCCAACACTGGCCTTCACTTTTGAGAAGTATATACCAAACAGAAGGGGTTCCAACACTGAGCCCTGTGGGACACTGCTAGTAACAGGTTTCTTACTGGAAGTGGATTCACCTATCTGGACAACATATGTCCTATCAGTGAGCCAGTTGGCTACCCATCTGAAGATGTAGGGGTTTATGCCTAACTCAGTAAGTTTATCTATGATCCCTGAGTAGGTGATTGTGTCAAAAGCCTTGCCCTTGTCTAGATAAGTGGTGTGTACCATTTTACCCCCAGCCATGACCCTGGTGACTTTTTCAAAGAAGTCCACTAGACTGAACAGTCAAGAACTCCCTTTGATAAAGCCAAATTGGGTCTGGTCCAGGTTTTGGAGAGTTCCTATGCCATTATTAATTAGGTCCATGATAATTCTCTCCATGGCCTTGCAGATAAGAAGGGTCAAGCTTATGGGTCTGAAGTTCCCTGGGTCATTTGATGGGTCCCTTCTGTTCAGAGAGATGACTGTTGCAGTCCTTCATACATCTGCGACAAAGCACATTTGGAGGCTGTGGTTAAAGAAGGTTTCTAGTGGCTCTGATAGATTTTGTTTTAAGATATTTATGAAGCATCCTGGAATGTTGTTAGGACCCATGGAGGCTGTGCTTTTGGGTTTAGTGAGCCCGGGAAAGACCTTGACCTTCATAATGACTGGTAGGGTAATGTTTGCAGGTAATTCTTTGGGTGTGGTAGGAAGTGATGGGAGGGAGAAGTTTGAAGTAAACTTGTTGGCCAGCAGGTTCACTATAGTTTCAGGTTGAGTGTAAGTGTTGCATTCATGATTAACTCAGCACATTGTTGAGCATTTCTCATGAAGTTATGAACACAATTAAAGAAAGCATTATGATCATATTTCACCTGGGAGGCTACCTTTGCCTTGTAGTAATTTGCTCTGGCAGATTTGACCAACTATCTAATTTGTTTGTTTAGACTGGTGAGTATCTTTTTGCACTGTCTTGTCTGTTCGTTCTTGGCTTTGGAAAAGATATTTTACTTTTTTTGAATAGCCTATTTTTGCTAGGAGTCCACCAGGGTGATTTATTTTTGCCAATAATCATATGTTTGACTCGGACAGATACTGCATCCTCTATACAGCTATGAATGTTTTTGCACAGTGCTTCTATGTACAGCCTAGAGTAGGCCTCAGTGTCATCTGGATTCATAAGGGCTTGGAAGTTTAATAAGACATCAGCTAGTTTGAAGTAACTGGCCTTAGCAAAGTTCCTAACAGGTGTGGAGTTTAATGAGGGTTCTGGGTTAGTTTTAATACTAAAGGAGATCATTTTGTGGTCAGATCTTACCAGGGAGGAGTTAATGCACAGGAGGGAGCAGCATTTCCCCATGTTCGTGAGTACTCAGTCTAAGATATTTGTGCCTCTAGTTTGGGAGCTAACAGGTTTCTCCAGTGAGTTTGCATTGACAAAGACCAAAAACCTCTGATCAAGTAAATTATGGGTCATATAAGTCTTCCAGTTTATGGAGGCGGTAGTTGAAATCACCCATAAGTACGGTGTTGGGCTGAATGTTAAGAGATTCCAGTAGGTTTAGGTAGAAGGTATGGTTTTCCATACTCATGTTAGGGAATCTGTAGCTAGCAAGGAAATAATAGGGGGTCGCACCTATGGTTAGTTGGGCATAGAGTAGTTTAAATGAGTCATGTTGTTGGACCAATCTAGCAGTATACTTGTCCTTTATGAACACTGAGACACCTCCTCCCTTTGTTTTATTGTGAGCGGAGGGGGATTGAAATGTATGAAAGGCACTGTAGCCTTTAATAGCTGGGGTTCTTTCTATGGTTTTGAACCATGTTTCGGTCACTGCATATATGTATTCTCCAGGATGAGGAGTGCTTTCAGGGAGTTCAATTCTTTTATTTAAACTCCTTGCACTGAGCAGCAGTACCTTTAGGTAGTCATAAGTGATTTTTGTTATGTTGGAGGATTTAACAACTTGGCACGACCTAAAAAAGGCACTATGGGGATGCATACATTTTTTGCAAGTATCCAGAAGCCTAGTGGTGACAAGTGCAAATCATCTCTGGCAAACTATCATGGTTTGTCAGTCACATCTCCCCAAGCTTACAGATATTGGATCCCCTTATTGTGGCACCAGAAACTAAGCCAATTGTTGAAGTCAATCATTTTTGCTGGTACTACAGCATTATCATAGGTGAAGGTAGGATGCTACTCAAGGCTAGATTCATACCCATCTGGGGCATATTAAGAGAGCTTTATCATATCTCTCTTCATATAGTCCAGTGAGGTACCTCTTAGGTCATTTACACTCACACGGACTATGACTGTGTTGGCACTTATGGTTTAAAAACTTAAGTGCATGCATGATTTGGCAAATCCTGTGTCCCGACAGATAGCTCACTGTGATCTTCTCCTTCTTTAGCCTGGTAAGGTGGACATCAGTATATCTTACAATGGAAATCCCAATAACTAGAATGTTTGGCTGTGTGGTGTTTTGCCTTATGGGCTTGGAAGCGGGGCTATTATGATTTTCAGAGTCATATGTTTTGTGAATTGCTATCAGTTTTTAGTGTGTGCAGGGCCACTGAAAGATGCTTTTAAGAGATCTTGGAGGTTTGGGTAGATTACAAGTGATTACCTCCATATATGTGGGTCTATCTTTTAATTCCTTAGTGTTTGTAGTTAGTGTTTTGGGTGTAATGTAAACAACCTGGTTTGCATTTTTCGTGTGTCTATGTGAGAGTTTTGCCTCCAATGTAACTATATCTCTCACACATTGTTTGTGTGTTCTAAAATTAAATGGTTGTTAGTGAACATGAGACAGTTACTACACTGCCTTAGGATGTCCATATCCACCAGGCCAGAAAAAGAGATGACAGGGAAGTGCCTATCCATTATACCAGATCCTTAGTAGATGGGAAGGAGAAGGGGAGGGTCACTTAAATGTCAACGTGAGCATGTTTAGTAGTAACATACTGTTAGATGTCCTGCAGTGGTACCGCCCTCTGCACAAACTGCTGGCTCTTTGAGCAGCTGTGAACACTGGGAGACTATAGAGATTGTTTCTTATAGAGGATTTTAAACTGGAGAGGTTTGCTTATATACAAGGCACAGGTAACCGTATTTGCCCAATGCACAAAAGTGAGGCTTTTATACCAGCAGGATGAAAGATTTTTACACAGTTAAGTCCTCAGGCCAGTTAGGTAAACACACAATAAGCCTTCTACCAGCAGTTCTCAAATTGGATTGGTTGAATTCAGCCCTCTGCACCCATCAGAGTACAAAAGAACCCTCTTAATGTAAAACAAACTTTTTTTGAGCTCAACTGTAGTAACAAATGTCTTACAACAAAAGCCAGAATTCCCGCGGTATCTGGATCCTTGGAAATAAGTTCACTAACCCTGAGAAATGTTCACAAAATACAGAAAAAAGTGTGCAAACATATGAGAACTTCAACAAGCACAGAAAAACTTTGCAAAACTTAGAAATACTTTAGCAAACTCAGGACAACTTTGACCAATGAACAGCTTTTGCAGTATCAGAAAAGATTACGAAGTATAAAAATACTGTTAAAACAACACAACACAAAAATGCCGAGCTGAAACAGTAGAATAAGCCACTCCACAGTCAAATAATGCACCAAAGTGAGCCAACTTCAATAAAACCAATACTGGAGTTTATTGAGTCAAATTTTAAAACAAAAGATAAGCGCTTTCGTCCTGACCACTTCAGAACTTTATCAGATAATTAGTTCAACATCACAATACATTTTATAGAAAAAATTAGTTAATTAAAAATGTCATAACCAATTAGTACAATATTTAAGATGACACACCCCTTAAAGAAAAAACACATATAAAAACCTATAATTATATATATGTGAAGCACATCAATTCAATGTGTTTTAGAATAAATGCAATAAAACATTCATAGTATAATAAATAATCATAAATATAAATATATAAGTATTTAAAATCTATGTAAATAGTAAATAAATACCTAAAACATATTATATTTCTAGGGCCTTTAGTTTTAAAAGGGAACTAATAGAAACAGGTAAAAAACTTTCTTACACTGTAAAGGACACCAATGATCTTACACTGTTGAGTGTATGCATATGAAAAAGGAATTGAACACAACAATGTCCAGGTGTACACACAACTACTTGAAATAGTGCTGAAAAACAATTTTATTTATTTCAGTCATGAAATATATTTTCAGCAGGAGGGGGTAGCAATTGGTTCCTCGTGTGGGGGCCTATATGCGAATATTGTAGTCACACAATGGGAAAATAAATTTCTTTTCACCTGTCCCTTGTTTAAGTATGTAAAATGTTACACTCGTTTCCTGGATGACATTTTTATTTTGTGGGATGGACCCCCAGAATGCATCAAGGATTTAATTGCATACATGGATTCCACCACATGATTTTTGAAATTCACATACAATTGTAGTATGGAACAGTTACCCCTTCTGGGTGTCCTTTTAATTAAGGATTATGTCAACAACAAGTTTGTCTCCAAAGTGCATAGAAAGGAAACCTACTCCAATTCCTTACTCCATTATTTAAGCACACTTCCACTGAAACAGAAAAAAGCCATTGTAAAAGGGCAATTTGTTAGGGCAGCCTGGATGGTTTTTGATATGGAGGATTTCCTTAGTGAATGTGACAACCTGAAATGTATGTTTGTAAGGAGAGGTTATCCATATACGTTTATTATGGACATTATGGTGGAAGTAGTGAACAAAAGGGAGAGAGGTTATTTTAGTCCATTATTATCCGAACTTGACACCAATATAGCCAGCTATTATAACACCAGCCAGGTAATGAATGTGGGTAATCAAAAAGAGAAAAGGGACTACAAGATCTCTTTCATTACTATTTATACTAATGATAGTTATACCTTAAGAAGAATTCTAGAAAATAATTGGTCCATACTAAATCATGAAAAGGCCATTAGAACATTTATAGGTACCCACCCTACCATGGTGTTCAAGAAGGGCAGAAACCTAAAGAACATTTTTGAAATGAAACCAAAGGGATAGAATAATGATGATTACATGAAAAAGTGTGCAATGTGCAACTACTGTAAATACATTAAGGAAGGTAATACCTTTCAGATTAATAATGTGGAAGTAAGGCTTCAGCAAATATATAATTGTGGCTCCGAAAGGACTATTTATTGTGCTCTATGTAATTGTTGCAACTGTTTTTATACAGGTAAAACAGATTGAAAGTTAAAAAAAATGGATCTATGAACATTTATATGATATAAAATCAAAAAAAGACACCAATGCACACAGCAAGCATATGATGGAAAATACTGGGCATTCCTTTTATTTCATTATCATTGACAACATAAAAACAGAACTCCGTGGTGGTGCTTGGTCAATTTTGTTAGAGAAGAGGGAACTATACTGGCAGCTGCATCTTAATGCATCCAGCTGGCCAGGCTTAAATGAACATATTTCTATTAGTTCCCTTTTAAAACTAAAGGCCCTAGAAATATAATATGATTTAGGTATTTATTTACTATTTACATACCCGCAGTGTTGGTGCTGCAGTAGCGTTGTCGCCTCACAGTAAGACGCTGTCCGTTTCAATTCTCAGCTAGAGCATCTTCTGCATGGAGACATGCGTGAATGGGCATACCTTCATTGAAGGTTGTACGTCAGGCATGGCAAGCTGGTACGTAAAAAGCAACTGCCAATCATTAGCGGACCGGAGTTCCGCTGTGGTGACCCCTAACCGGGAAAAGCCGAAAGACACAACAATTTACTATTTACATAGATTTTAAATACTTATATATTTATATTTATGATTATTTGTTATACTATGAATGTTTTATTGCGTTTATTCTAAAACGCATTGAATTTATGTGCTTCACATATATGTAATTATAGGTTTTTATATGTGTTTTTTCTTTAAGGAGTGTGTCATCTTAAATATTGTACTAATTGGTTATGACATTTTTAATTAACTAATTTTTTCTATAAAATGTATTGTGATGTTGAACTAATTATCTGATAAAGTTCTGAAGTGGTCAGGACGAAAGCACTTATCTTTTGTTTTAAAATTTGACTCAGTAACAACTCCAGTATTGGTTTTATTGAAGTTGGCTCACTTTGGTGCATTATTTGACTGTGGAGTGGCTTATCCTACTGTTTCAGCTCGGCGTTTTTGTGTTTTGCACCAGTTTCTCGTTTTGTCCTAAAACAACACAACCTAAGGGCAGTACAGTAACAAAACCGATGGCATTTATTTAACAAGCGCAGGCTGAAAAACAGTAATAAATTCAAAATCAATAAATGCAGCACAGCGGTGTTAACACTGAGGCAGCTATGCACTCAGATTTGCAAGACTGCTACTGCTTTGACTACTTTTTCAATGAAATTAATAAGGTTAAAGAGGGAGTAAATATGGAGGATTACCAAGGAAATCAGTTACAGGTATAGCAGTCAGTCAAGTCATAAAAGTATATCACACAGGTAAAACTGTACTGTCTAGTGTAGTACTGTAGAATTTCAGCTTTACATGCTGTTATCACTACAATATTAATGACCATAACACCAGCGATCAAAAAGGGTCATCAGTAACTGAGATAATAAGTTAATTTGATTTTATATACAGAACACAAAATCATGTCAGAGAAGAGGAAGTAAACACAAATACCCAGCAGTAGTTTGGAAATCGAAGAGCATAAGACCACCCACTCTCATAACAACCAAGGTTCAATATTCTCTAATTCCATCCAGTGTGGACAGTATTAATAAAGAGAAAAGAAATGGGACTGCCAAACATATGTGTTAACTTTGAAACTACCAATAAAATGCTTCCTTTTGTGCACAGTGTTTCCACTGAAAGGCTCACCTAAATTTTGAGGAATCTATAGAAAGAAAACAACTACTTGCATGCAAATAAACATGTGACATGTAGTAGTGTGATAATATAAATCAGCAATGCAACTACTAACCTGTATACCTCTGCATGCATGTTTGGGTGGGTGACAAATTTCATTACAAGCAATCATTTCAGGATTTTGTTTTATTTTATTTTATGAAATTATTAACCTGCTAGCACTTTATGTACTGCAACTCAAGATACAATAAATAGGAAGGAAACTCTTGCTTTGTCAGCACGTACTAAAATAAAAGAATATTCAAGATATAAGAAAACAATGCAAACAGTATGCCATCTAGTTAATATCCTATTGGACTGCCACCAATATGAGATGTCCTCCACTTAAAACCCGGGTCAAGTAATTAAGAAGCCTCAATTCTCACTACTGACTTCAGTGTGGGAGTGTCATGGAAAACATCAGAGCACAGAGCACACAAGAATAAAATTCCACAGCTTCCCTTAAGAGCACAACAGGAACATGCTTTATTTCCTGGGACTGGACTATATACCTCTGTCCACCCCAAATGTATTCCCTTATTATACACTTCAGAGCAATGTGTCCCAGTTTAAAACCCCTGATTCACTCATATTCAAAATAAATTCAAATCTCACACACTCAAACACTTATAGGAAGCCTGCCACAGATTTCCAGCTGTGCCCCCTCCCCAATACAATTGGTAAACACTGCCACCAGAGTCAGACCGGTCTATATGCCCTTCAAAGGGTAATCAAATATTAAAAATGAAATATCAAAATAAATGATAGCTATGACCAGAAGCACACAGGCATTTGAGGTGACCTAGGAGTATCAAACAGGAACAACACTCTCTAATCTTTAGATTGTCCAGCCACAATGTACAGTAATGAAAAACATTTAATAGTAAGTAAAATGATTCCAAGAATGTAAATGAATAATTTACAATAAATACCAGAATTAAATCACCAGAAATGTAAAATGAAACTGTAGGATAGAAGGCCATCATTTTAGAAAAACTATATCTAAATAATTAAACTTTCCTAATCTAACTAGAGAATACTGTATGTAATATAATCTAAAACATAACAGCAAGACAAATGCAGGCTTACAGTATTGGTGAGTCCTTTTTCTTGGGTATCCACTGCACAGCACTGTAACTGACTGCAGCTCTTAACTAACTGCCCTTCAACTGGTTAACAGTCTCAACTGTCTTATTTTAAATATAACAATCAGCTGTTTGAAAAAGTTATTTTTCCTGCCAAACATCTCTTCAAATAATCACATAGCAACCAGGAACGTTCTAATAACATCACCAAGTGATCAGCCAATCTATTCACAGACAGTTTGTACTTTAGAATCTCCCTCACAAACATGTGCAATTAGAAATGTATCAAAACACTGACAGATTCTTTAAACATTTTGTATAAACAGAGAAATACTCAGCATTTTTAAAAACTTATTTACATTTTCACAATTAGACATGCTGGCATACAATACAAGTTAATCTGAGAATATGCACAAATCTCCTGCCAGACATGCTAACCCAGATGACATTGTTTTCATTTTCTTCACATTTCTCCCTCCCATATGACTCAAGCATGATTTTCAGTGACCCTTGAAAACCAACACTTGAGAAAAATGGGTCTATCTGGGAATATTAACCTACTACTCTCCTGGACAGTTCATCCACATTGGCATTATCAACCCCACTGCAATGTTGCATGGTCATATCATATGCTTGCAGTCCTAGACTCCACCTCAGTAACTTGGCATTTTGCTTACTGACCCTATTAAGCCATGTTAAAGGGTTATGATCTGTGAGTAGAGTGAATTGTCTCCCATAAAGATAGGGCAACAGCTTTTGCAATTCCCACACTATGGCCAAGCACTCTTTCTCCATGGCTGCATAACACATTTCTCTATGTTGGAGTCTATCGCTCAGATATACCACTGGGTGCTCTTGTCCTTCTGCAGAAACTTGGCTAAGTACAGCCCCCCACCTCATAATTCGAAGCATTTACCTGTACAAGCAATTCTTTATTGTAACCTGGGCTGGCTAACACTGGGGGACCTCCCAAAATCTCTTTATGCTCTCACTTGCTTCTTAGTAATAGGAACTGACCACACTTGAATACCTTCCACCTTCACAAGTTCTGGCTTAATTTTACCACTTTCCACTCTGTGTCCTAAGTAAGTGACTTCTGCCATGCACACTTGACACTTACAGGATTTAATGGTTAATCCTGCTCTACTTAATCTATCCAAGACCTCCGTAACATGTTGGAGATGTTCCTGCCATGAATGGCTGTAAATAATAATCAGTGTCATCCAAGTATGCTACAGCATATTCCCCTGCTGCTACCAATATATGGTCTACCAGCCTCTGGAAAGTTGCTGGGGAATTTTTCATTCCAAAAAGGCATCCTGGTAAACTCATGCAATCCGTAAGGGTAACAAAAGCTGACCTTTCTCTAGCAGCAGAAGTCAAGGGTACCTGCAAGTATCCCTTAGTCAAATCAATAGTGGTCAGATACCTAGCACCACCCAGCTGTTCTAGGGTTTCATCTGTTGTCAGCATGGAGTATACATCCGACTCTGTGCAACTATATAATATTTGGTAGTCTACACAAAATCTTACACTACCATCCTTCTTTGGTACTAGCACTAATGGGGAAGCTCAAGGACTGTTAGACATTGAATTACCCCCAGTTCTAGAATTTCCCTTATTTCTTCTTTCAGACTGTGTGTCATTCTCTGATGTACTCTATAAGGAACCTGCTTAATATGTTTTTGGGATCCTGTGTCCACATGGTGCTGCACCAAGTCAGTACACCCAGGTTTCCCTGTGAACATATCCCCAAATTCTAGCAGTACCATTTTTATCTCCTGGACTTTATTAGGAGTTAACTGCTGTGATATGGTGATCTCTTCCACAAAAGTGTCAATCCTAGTCTCACCCAGAAGATCAGTTACCATATGCCTTTCAGACTCTTCCTGCCATCCACTAAGAATGCTCAATACTTGGACCTCCCTGTCATTATAAGGTTTCATCATATTCACCTGGTACAGTTTGTGCCCTTGTCTCCTACCTACCAAATTTACCATGTATTTCACATAATTGATTTTCCTCACCATCTCAAAGGATCACTTCCAAGCTGCTTGTAACTTTTATATCTAACAAGAGCAAGTACCATCATCGTCTGTCCCTCAGCATACTCTCGGGCTCGAGCACTCCTGTCATACCACACCTTATTTTGCTGTGGAGCCACTGCTAGGTTCTCTTGAGCTAAACCCATGAACTCCTTAAGTCTTGTCTGAAAGTTGGGAACATAATCCACAACAGACTTCTTGTGAGATTCACTCTAACCTTCTCACTTGTCTTGAATTAAATCTAAAGGCTCCCTTACCCTATGCCCGTATAACAACTCAAGGGGTGAAAAACCTGTAGATTCCTGCGGTACTTCCCTGTACACAAATAACAGATGGGGCAAATACTTATTCCACTCCCTTTTAAACTGGTCTGCAAATGCCCATAGCATTGTCTTCAATGTAGAGTTTAACCTCTCTACATAACCATTAGTCTAGGGATGGTAGTGGGTGGTCTTTAGAAGTTTCACCCAACAACACTTCCACTGACATAAAGATGGCACTTCATCAGTCAGTATTTCCTGTGGAAAACCTACTCTGCTGAAGATTTCTAGCAAATCATTGTGCCACCTTCTGTGCCACAATAAATGACAGACCCACTGCCTCAGAATATCTGGTAGCACTGTCTACCACCACCAAGATGTATTTCTTTCCTGTAGAACTTGGAGTACTCAGGGTCCCCACAATATCCAGGGCCACTCTCTGAAATGGCTGTTCGATAACAGGCAAAGGCATTAACAGTGCCTTAATCTTGTCCCCTGCTTTACCAAATTTTTAGCACTGTTCACAAGTCCTACAGTATCCTACTGCATCTCTTGCAATCCCAGCTAAATAGAAATTTTGCATACTACGTCCTAAGTATGTCTTATATCCATATGATCTGAGAAAGAAATGTCATGTGCTATGGCTAAAAGTGGCAGACGGTAAGCTCTAGACACCCCCAACTGCTGTATTACTTCACCTTTTAGCACACCTCCAGGAGTCCTTGTTGCAGTATACAGACTCACCTCTTCCTTGAGTCTCAGGTGCCTCCTTAGCTATCACCATCAAGCTTTGTAACATAGGATCTGTAAGCTGACCCTGTCTCAACTCTACCTTCTTGACCTTTCCCAGCTCCCTTTCTGCAGGAAGCCTAGTCGCTTCCGACAGCTGCACCCCGTTGTCAGTCTGGGTACCACCACTCACCTCTGTCCATGCAGTCACCATGTCCAAAGGAACATCAGTACCCACCAGCAGCTGTGGCTCGCATTCAGACTTACTGCTACCAGATAACACCTTATCTTTAACAGCCACCACGCTAGTCCCATCTTCAGGTATGAGATCTTTCTGGGTCTTTCCCGGAATACCAGACCTACATCACTTTCTCCAACCTGACTGTGTGTTGACTCACTGCATGTACACAAAGTATTGCATCATCAAAGTCATTCCCTATCAGGACATCTACAGAAATATCCTCAATCACACCTCCTTCCTTTCTTCCTCTTCCACCCTCCCAGTCAAGATGAACCCTAGCCAAAGGTATTTAGAACGGGGTCCCTCCCAACACTTTGCCTAGAGTGGACTGCCCAGGCAAGTACTGCTCTTCTCTAAATACTACAGGCCTCACAATGGTTATATAAGAAGCTGTGTCCCTCCTAACAGTTACCTGTTTACCATCTACTAACATACAATACAAATTTTGGTAATAATTTGGCACCCCAGTTGATTCTAAACAACTTACAACTGGTGGCTTGTCATGCACACTTATTGGCTCCCTCACCTTCTGTTTCTCACCTTGCGTTGATGGACATTTGGCTGCTATGTGTCCCTTCTGGTTAAACTTGAAACATCTAATCCCTAACTGTGCACTTGGATTAGCAGTTTTCCCAATTACTGGTGTACTCTATTGCAATGGTTTAGACTGACCCCCATGGGTTCCCTTATGTCCATGTGCAGCTTTGGGTATTATTTTCTTAAAGAGTGGTAGTTTGCTTGCCAAGAAGAAATCCCCTTTTCTCCCCAACTCCTCTGCAGAGTTACACTCATGGTCTGCTAACCAGACTCTCATGTCATCAGGCAATGTACTGAGGGCTTTCCCTCACTAAAAGGTCTGCCAGTCCCTCAAAAGTGGTGATCTGACACACACTCACCCACCTGTGAAACTAAGTACTTAAGTTAGCAAAATAATCATGTACACTTTTATCTGCCTTGCATCTATGTTCATGAAACTTTTTCCTATATGCCTCAGGTGTAAGTTTGAAACAGTCAAGCAAGCAACATTTCATTTTGTCCTAATTCAAACAACCTACATCATTTAACTTTGCTACAGCCTGAACAGCTTTACCATGGAGTAAGGGAGTCAGTAGCTGAACCCAGAGCTCACAGTCAACATCATATTGTCTACATACCCTCTCAAAGGTATGAATAAAGCTATCAAAGTCATCCTCATCCTTGCACTGAGGAAAATGTTTACTGACATTTACAGCTTCTGGGTTCCAATTATTCCCTTCCCCATTACTTCCATGACCCTCTCAAAGGGTTTGAAGCTCCATTTCATGCTGTCTCTTATTGTTCTTGGCTTCTAAACACCTCAGCCTCTCTGCTGATTCCAGTTCAAGATGTTTGGTTTCCAATTCATGTTGACGCTGTTTCTCCTCAGCATCCAGACGTTGGATCTCCAGGCACAGTTTCTTCTTAGTCTCTAGATGCTGCATTCACTCCTTGGGCTCCAGTTTCCACCTCCTTAACTCCAGACGGATTCTCAAGTCCTCTGAAGAAAATGTGGACTGTCCTGTCTCTGCAGGCTGCACATCACCAGCACCAAACTGGATATATTCTGAATGGCTGGTCTGAGCTGTAGCTGCAACCAAGGCTGAAATCATTGCTTTATTGGTCAGGATGGCATGCACCAATCCTCTGGCTTCACACTCCTTAGCCAACTGGATCTTTGTCAGCTTGCTAAAATCTTCTGCTGACATCCTTGCCTGCTATCCCTGACTATCTAACTTAAACAAATAAATAAAAATGTGGTGGATTGAAATTCTGAATTTTTACCTTGTGGCTGTCAATAGTGCAGACCTTAATGACAGCTATCACAGGCTACTGAAATCCAACTAAAAATCCCACTAAGCTGCCAACAATAATGTGACGTCCAGTTAATATCCTACCAGACTACCACCAATATGAGACATTCCCCCACTTTAAACTCAGGTCAGTAATTAAGGAGCCTCAATCCTCACTAGTGACTCCAGTGTGGGAGCATCACAGAAAATACCAGAGCATAGAACACATAAGAGTAAAATTCCACAATTTCCCTTAAGAGCACCACAGGAACATGCTCTATTTTCTGGGAATGGATCATATGCCTCTGTCCACCCCAAATGTATTCCCTTATTATACACTTCAGGGGAATGTGTTCCAGTTTAAGACCTCTGACTCATTCACACTCAAACATAAATTCAAATCTTACACACTCAAACACTTATGAGAATCCTGACACAGATTTCCAGCTGTGTCCCCACCCCAATACAAATGGCAAATGCTGCCACCAGAGTCAGACAGGTCTACATGCCCTTCAAAGGGTGATCAAATATTAAAAAATAAATATAAAAATAAATGACAGCTATGACCAGAAGCACGCAGTCATTTGAGGTGACCTGGGAAGTATCAAACAGGTATAAACACTCTCTAATCTCTAAGGAATACACTGATTGTCCAGCCACAATGTAAAGTAATGAAAAACATTTAATAAGTAAAATTATTACAAGAATGCAAATCAATAATTTTCAATAAACATCAGAATTCAATCACCTGAAATGTAAAATTAGACTGTAGGATAGAAGTTCATCATTTTAAAAGAATTCTATCTAAGTAACTAAACTTTCCTAATCTAACTAGAGAATACTATCTGTAATCTAATCTAAAACATAACAGCAAGGCTAAGGCAGGCATACAGTTTTTGTGAGTCCTTTTTCTTGGGTATCCACTGCACAGCACTGTAAATGACTGCATCTCTTAACCCTCCCTCACAAACATGTGCAATTAGAAATGTATCAAAACACTGACCGATTCTTTAAACATTTTGTATAAACAGGGAAATGCTTAACATTTTTAAACACTTATTTACATTTTCACAATTAGACATGCTGGCATACAATACAAGTTAATCTGAGAATATACACAAATCTCCTGCCAGACATGCTAACACAGATGACAGTGTTTTAATTTTCTTCACACAGTAATAATTAAAGTTAAGATTTAGCACAAAAAAAAAAAGAAAAGTGAAAGTAAAAAGTATTGAGAATTTGAAAACTGTGTAACTAAAACACTGGTATATTCCATATATCCTATGGGCCTCCACTAAGCAGATTTAAGGTATTACACAGTAAAGACTCTAGCTTTAATGGATTTTTCTTGTGTTTTTCACTAAGAAGTTCAGATTCGGAGATATGATCTGCACTGTGTGGGCCATTGTGGTAAAAATCCATGAAGAGACCAGTTTATCATTTCAAGAACTGTTAAGCAACAGGCTCATAGAAGCAATACACTACTGAGCACCAAGCAGTCAGCAGATATTCAGTGGATTTGTAGATATAGGATACAATATAAAATTCAAGAGAGCTATATTGTGTATCATAGTTAAAAAGCTGCAACAAGAGTATAGAGAGAGACAGTGAGCATAGCGGAAGTAGCACTTAAGACCTGGACCAGGCCACACCATGATATGTGTGTATATGTGCGCACACATGTTGTCTGTTTATACACAGATGCATATTGTGTGTCTTTCAGCTTTTCCCGGTTAGGGGTCACCACAGCGGAACTCCGGTCCGCTAATGATTGGCAGTAGAGTTTTACGTGCTGGCTTGCTGGGCCTAACGCACAACCTTCCACGAAGGAATGCCCGTTCATGCATGTCGTCACACAGAAGACGCTCTAACTGAGGATCAAACGGGCAACGTCTAACTGTGAGGAGACAACGCTACCGCAGCACCACCACCGCAGTGCTTTATACACACATGCATATAGATATATAAAAAGGTCACTCAGCAAACCACTTAGTAATAAAATGGTGAGTTTATTAGGTTGAAAAGGAATAGAAATGCTACTGTTTTAATCTTCTTAGTGAATGAAGCTGAATGTAGATTGAAAGCTACAAGTTATTCTGATAGCATTAAAAATAAATAAATAAAAAAGGCTAGAAATAAGGTATTTTCTGACTCTGTAGATGGTGATGGTATACTTTTAACCCCTAGGATAGTGACTGAGAGAAGAAGTTGTTATATATAATAATAAGAAATTAAATTGTATGATGAAATCCACAACATTTTCAGGATCATTTGTGAAGATTATAAAATAACACTGGAGAATATTAAGGTCAGATGAAATTTTACAAAGAATTTTGGCCATGTATTTGTCTTTTTCTTATTCTGGTGCAATACATATTGGGAAAAGTTTCGCTTACAAAACATCACAAAGTTTGAATATTAATTTGAAACCTATATTTGAATGTTCTAGATGTAATGTGCTACTGTTTTTAAAATGTGTCCATGTTCAAATAAATGGACAGAATTTTACAATTAAACAATATTATAGTTGTTAGAGAAGTTGTGTATTATTTCCATTTTGCTGTAATTGTCATTCTTCAGAATGGTACACTGGTCAGACAAAAAGAAAAGTTAAAAATCACCATGCAATAACATGTTGGCTATTAAAAAGGATATTTATGAGTAATATAGTTGCACATACTTATCAAGTTCATAATAACAATGTCAGTTGTTCCATATATGTTGAACTGGCTAATATTAGTCTGAGAAAAGGGGGTGACAAAGTTACAGCTGCAAATTAACTATCATCAAGGTTAAAACAAAAACGTAACACTATGGTACCTAAGTGGCTAAATGTTGATTTGAATAGGAAATGTCTTACATAATAATTAATGTTTTATATCTTTGTGGTTTATATCTGTAAAAAAATGGATTTACTAATTAAATCAGTGATGTGTATAGATTTTAATGTTTGATGGTTTGTTTTGTTTAACCTCTAGAAGGCATACTTCTAATCTGCGGGGGTGAATAAATTCTCTTCCTCTGGCACAACACGTTTTGTGTGTTTCACTTAATAATTTGCTGTGTGGTTTATATCACAGATTAATTTTCTCAGCTCAGCATTATCAGTTATGATATCTTCTGGATTGATAAATGGCTCACTTATAAAACTCATGCAGTAAAGGCAAAAGGCATCTCTTGTAGTCAGAGAAATGTCAGTAAATGAAATTCTATACAGCTCCATCCTGGGCACTGTCATCTTTGACATTTACTTTTCAGAAATGAAATCAGACCTCTGAATAGTATGGCTAACTTTGTGGATAACTGCAAACTGGATGCAGTTATCAAATCCCTTCTGTCCCTCTAAGCATCCAACAGTGCCTGAAAAAGACAAATACCTAGAATTTTAATCAAAGACTCACTCTATATGCTAAAAAGATGCAACATGATAAGCTTTGCTAAAGCTATCACCCCTGTATTCTTACTACATCACTGGTACACTAATTAAAACAGTCACAAATATTAGGGACCTGGCTATCTGTATTTATGATGAACTTTGTTTTGATCACAATGTCTCAGTCAGGGTTAGAAAGTCTTCATAATAGCCAGTTAGGTATTTGCTAATATCTAGTTGCATGCTAATCTCTGTTGACACAAGTTTGCAGTTTGCTCTGCCCTTTTCTGTTGCCAGACAGTTCAGTTTAGGTATTATGAAATAGTGTATTAACTGCTTCATGCTTACACACAAGCATTTGTTTTTATCATTCTCCAGTGCTGTTTGTGAAAGGTTTAAATACTTGTGAAATTTGGAATTTAACTTCTCACACGCTACAGGTATCAGTAAGCAACTTAAAACCACATTACAGCTAATTAACAATAGACCCATATTTTGTGTTTAACCTCTTGCACACTACACACATCAATAAGCAACTTAACATGGCATTACAATCAATTAACAATAGACTTACTTTTGCCAAAGTCGTTAAGAACTTTATTAGAAGATACCTTGGCCACATATCCATTCTAACACATCCTTATGCGCACATTCACCCACAGCTAAAGTGAATCATCTTGGCTCCATATCTATTCCCATAAGGAATTTTAATGCTTTAGCTATACATGGTAATGTATTTGTTATAAATGATTTTGTTATTAAACACACGGATTCTCCACTCACCTGGCTGCACAGGGATAGGATCTAGGTCAGCTATCTCTCTGGTGCAAGATCCGGGATATAACAAGACCTCTTCACTCCCTTCACCCCTGAGTATGACTACAATGTTGCACATGTCAGGGTGAATGACCTTAGATGCTCTAGGCAGCAAGAGATACAAAGAGATAGAGTTGAGCTGTGTATGCATGTGTTTAACAAATGTAAGACACTTGTCTTGAACAGTATCTAGTCTTCTGTAAGAATAATGAAAAAAATTTAAAAAAAAGTAATTGAGTTCAACATTTGGCTTATTAAAGAGTGGCATTCCAGGGAGTCCAATATGTGTTAATATGGAATTTGATGACTGGCAGGCCAGACTGCTTTCTCCTCAAGGTTTCTGCATAATATTAGAAGCATTTTCTGGTCACATACTGCTTTCCTCAGGCAGATTTATTTGCTGGACATTGCAAGCTCGAAAATTGTAATCCATAATACATTAAGGTGGCTTTATTCAATGCTTGAAGTCATCATCATCATCACCATCATCGTCAACCCCCTTTTTTCTCATTTTCTACATGGGATCAGGGTGTTGTGTTAACTGCCGCCATCTCTCTCAATTCAATGCCTTAGTCCTGCCTTCTTCAACACTCATACCTGACTGTCACTGGATCTTTTGTCACACAATCCATCAACCTCTTTGTTAGTAACCCTTGTTTCCTCTTATCTTCTTCCTGTCTGTCCCAAATCCTCACCTGATTGTCTTCTATTTTTCTGCACATGTGCCTGAACCACTGTAATCTATTGTCTTTGACCTACTCTGCAACTGGAGCTACTTTGGCTTCTGCATGTCCTTATTTCTTCGTCTGTCCCAGTGTGCATCCCACCACCCGTCTCAGGCACTTAATTTCCATCACCTCTTTTTCATGTGGTCTGCCTTTACTACCTAGGTTTCTGTACCATATAGAAGTACTGGCCACACCACTGTTGTGTACACCTTACTTTTCTGCTTCTTTGGCATTCTTCTGTCATACACTACATATGGCACTCTGTGCCAGTTGGCTTTAGCCTCTCTGATTCTAGCTTTGACCACTTCATTCTGACTTCCCTTCTCCCCAACAGATACCTGAAGCTATTAACCTGTTCCTCTCTCTTCCCTTCTAGCTCAGTTCCCCACTATTTCTGACTTCCTGAATCTGCGGCCATTGCATTCTATTTGGATCCGGGTTATTTGGTTATATTGACTAATATTGCTTGAAGTCTGAAGAATAAATCAGCAGATTTGAAGGCTTTCCACGTTGATTCTTCACACTCATATAAATTGTGTTAGAGAATCTTGAATTCAGTATTCTAATAGGATGTAAACAGTAACATAGAACAATACCATCACTCTTTGAGATGGTCTGCAAGTATCTGAGTTTACCTACTCAGATTTTAATTTGCACTAAATACTTAATGATTCTCAAACTAAGCTCCTTGACATTTTGCTTACATCTGAAGAAGTCAAATGCCACATATTTGTCAAATATAGATCCCGTTCAGTGCAGCTTGATGACTACAGTAGGTACCTTAATAAGTTGGAGGCCATATCTACTAATCCTGTATACTCTCTTTCTAGAATTACCCAACTATTTTTAGGAGTCTGATACAACTAACAATAAATACGCCTAGTGTTTGCTAAATTTTATTAATATTAGCTTCCTAGATCAAATTGTTCAAATTCCCTTTAGAGGGAGAAATATACTTGAACATGCCTTTACAAACCTTGTGTTTGTGAGGTAAACACATTGCCTTTTTAAAAATTATTTCCTCTCTGTTATCAAATATAACCACAAGAGTACTTTCTTTTTCTCCCAGAACTGTTATAGTGTATATAATATGTTGTTATGGTCTTACACTAGTAACAAAAAATATATATATTATGTAGTCACACTTGGGAAATAAGTATTTCCCATTGGTTATCACATAAATAGAATGTAACTTTTGGTTTGCTTGTGGTTGGTACAGACATTTTCTACACATGCTCATCAACAATGAACTTTCCTTTGATTATCAATTGTCACTTACATTAAAGAAATATTTTTTTAAATCACCAGATTAATTACCAAAGGATCACAAGCATCCACAGAAGTCTTACCCCTACATTCTGTCCTTATTAGGATAGTCATTTAATTTAGTGCTAAAATTGACATATATATTACTAAGTACATATCCTATCTTTGAAATTCCTCAACATTTGCTAACCAAGAGAGTCAAAGTGTTAGGCTTTCTTACTTATCCACATAGAGTAAAAAGTTTTTCAATTTTATCTACTTCATGTAGACTCTATGTGGAGATCTCTGTCTTGCCCTTTGGGTTGTGAAAGATCCTGTTTTACCAGATTTTCTCCACCTCAGAAACCCTAATAACATTACAAGCACTCAAAACCCATTATAGCATAAGTAGGACTTCCTTGATAGAAAGACTCATCACTTAAAGGATTTCCACCCTGTGGAACAGACTTCCCTTGTATGTGAAAAGGTGTAAAATCTTAGCCTCTTTCAAATTAAGTCCTGATGATTGGATGGGCTGACTTACATTTAGTCCCGGGATTAGTAGTGTGGGCCTTACTAAGAAGAGATGCAAACCTCCTGTTGATAGTTCCTTGGGTACCCAGTTTTGTTGTACTTGTTAGTTCAAACTACCTGCCTCATACTATCCTATGAACCTGTAATTGAAAGTATGTCCTCAGAGAAATGACAATGAACTGTTTGTTTATCAAGCACATCAGCTGCAGTGCCATTTGCATTATGTTTACATTTAACCTCTCCAAACACTTACAGCCATTACTGTGAACAAGCACCAGTTGTGCTCCTACATTGTTGTTATCATGCTGGCTTCCATGTTGTGATGCTATATTTTATGTTTTCTCTGTATCATAGAAATCCATACCCTTATGCTTACCTGAATACTGTGCTGTGGGGAGCCTAACACCCTCTGCTGTGCATCCCCTGGAATGTATCTCATTCCTCCTCCACAGTACAGGTAGCTATTTGATGTCCTTCTATTCATATGCTGCTGTATCCATAACATGAGGGAGTCTGCCTCTGGTTGACTCATATATCTGGCCATTCTACAAAAGATAAATGCTAGGTACATGCAACGGCCTGTATCACTCAGAGAACACTGACCATAAAAAATTGTCAGGTATAAAGCAGATGTCAGCATGCACCTACCTCAAACTGAATGCTGCCAGGAATCAACGACTACAGAGTGGGTACTCAGGAGTCAGGCAAGTATCAGGGGGAAGGCAGGGTAGGAATACACCAGCATATAGAAGAGAAGGACATCTGAAGTTATGGTAAGATTTTACACAACTATACTATGTCCTTCTATTCATATGCTGCTGTATCTGTAACATGAAGGAAAATGCAAAAGCTCATGCTATTAAAGATTAGGAGGGGACGCAGAGACATTTTCAACAAAGCCATGAATAATGGCTCTAGCAAACCTTGCTCTGGACCTGGAAATGATAGTGTTTGGTGAAAGTGTGGACAGATGACCATGTAGCTGCTTCTAAAATGGCAGCTGTATCTAAGCCCTTAAAGAAGGCCCCAAAAGAGGATACAGCCTTAGTAGAGTGTGCCTTTACTGGGAAGGGGAGCCTTTTGCCATGCGCTGTGTAGCAAAAGGAAATAGCTTTTGAGATCCATGAGGAAATGGTTTGCTTGGAAACAGGGTGTCCCAGGGCTCTTGGGTGATATGAGACAAAAAGCCTATCTGACTTGTGAAGGGATTTGGTTTTGGCCAAACAGTATCTGAGTTGTCTATGTACATCCATGGAGTGAAGGATCCTTTCATTGGAGGACTGTGGTTAAGGGAAGAAGGCAAGAGGATTGATGGCCTGATTTTAAGGAAAGTTCATTAACTACATAGGCAAACCGTGTTCTTGTGGAAAACTGTGAAAGGAGGGGAGGCCATGAGGGCTTGCAATTCAGAGACCCTTCTGGCTGAAGTAATGGCCACCAGAAGAATAGTTTTCCATGTGCAATGTTGGAGAGTGCAGTTCTTAGCTGGTTCAAAGGGAGGTAGGGTCAGCTTTTCCAGTACAAAATTAATGTCTAATGTGTAGCACCCCTTTTAGAAAGAGCATGACTTCCAGTCTGAAAGCCAAAGGGGGGAGAGAGAGGTAAACATGCTAAGATGGCAGAAAGGTTTGCCTTAATGGAAGAATATGACAAGCCAGTGTTTATCAGTACACACAGGTGAGACAGAACCACTAGAGGCTCTACAGCAAGTGGTTGAATTTTTTGTTTTAGACATCAATGAGAAAACTTTTTCTACTTGGATAGATAGGATTTTCTGGCCTCCTGCAGAACCTGAAGCACATCCTTGGTATAAAGTTGTCTAAAGGGAATAAATGTCCTATCACCCACCGTGTAAGGTTCAGGGTGGATATTTGGGGGGTATGTGAGACTTCCCTTCTCCTGTCTGAGTAGGTCCATCCTGATGTGTAACTTGTGTTGATTGCCCTTGGCTAGATGATGTAGAAGGGGGAACCAGTGCTGCCTTGGCCAAAAAGTGGTAACCAACAAGATTTAAGGTTGTTCTCTCTGAATCTTCAGCAGAACTTCTGTATAAGAGAGAGGGGGGGGTGGATGCATAAGCAAACATCCCATTCTGTGGGAAGGAAGGAGTATCCACCTTCCATGCCACAGGAGTGCTTATCCTGGTGCAGTAAGTTGAGAGTTATCTGTTCATGGGGGAGGCAAACAGGTCTACCTGAGCTATACTCCATCGATTAACCAGGTCCAGAAACACATCCCTGTTTAACATCCATTCATGGGATAGAGTCATGGACCTGCTTAAAGCATCTGCCATCACATTCTTGGCATAAACTATATAGATGGCTAGAAGAAATACTTTTTTCTGTTGGGCGATTTCTCATGCCTGCAGAGCAAATCTGCATAGGAGGTAGGACTTTATTCCCCCCCTCCTGCTTCTTGATGTACCACAGCACAGTGATGTTGTCTGTGTACCATCTCAGCACTCCTGGGAGGATTTGAGCCTTAAAGATTTGGAGGGCAAATATCAAGGCACTCATCTCCATGATATTGATGTGTTCCCTCTATTAGGGAAGGATCCATGTGTCTGTTACTCTTCACTCTCCTAAGGTTGCCCCCCAACCCAAGTTTGAAGCATCTGTGTACAGATCCTGATTGGGGGAAGAGGTTATATGGAAAGACAGTTGGATTAAGTCTATAAGCTATTAACAAGATGCTGCCTGTAGTCTAGGGTTTGAGTCCCTCAGCTCTCAGTGTCTACTGAATAAGTCACTTAATCAGAGAGAGTACTGGGGTAATTTGGGAAACTGGGATTGATTCCTAAATGGTTTCCTTAAAAACATGCCTAGTAACTTCCTATTATCTCCTGGATGGACTACTGTGGGTCACATAGCCACTTCTCAGGAGACAGATGAAAGATCTTCTATTGACAAAGGCATGTGAGTTTCTCCTAACATCTCCTGGAATCAGTTGTAGAGGCTGGTGCCATCTGAAGTGTGGCAACAACTCAATGTCTACCTTAGCAGCATGAAGCATCTCATGGTACAACTGACTGAGTCATATGACCATCAGGTCAACAGAGGCACAGCTTTCCCATGACATCAAGTCACAGAAAGGGCTTGTCTGGCATCTGACCATGAACACTGCCCTATCCCCATCTAAGTACCCCTGTTCATATTGTGCCATTCCTTACATCGTATACAATGTCCAACTTCCCCATCACCAGTTGTCTACCCTCTGTCTTTGTCCATCGAGTGACATCACCTATACTGCCCATCTATCTATATGTGTATTTTAATGTATGCCTGTCTGCCTCTGCTATCTATCCATTCCCTACCCAGTCCTCTATACCTATCTGAATGATCCTTTATCTTCATATATTGAAAGTAAAATTTTATACCTCAAAAAAAGACTGCCTTTCCTTCCCTCCACCCTCTCAACAGTACACCTTATGGTTGCACTTGTCAATTCTCCTCTGTCTTTCTATATTCCCCTTTCTTACATTCCTGTTTTCCTATTTGTCTTTTTACTACCCATATCAGTGATGAGCTGCATTAGATCTTTGCTGTACTGACCCTCTGTAGACTGTCTGGAGTGACAGTTATGAGGTGCTCTTTTGCATGTGTGGACATATAGGACACATGCCACACTTGTCTGCCCTAGTGGTGATGCGAAGCCTGTCTGCTGCACTTCTCCTCCACTGCGTCAACTTATGGCCACACTTTAACATAATACAGTCCTTCTGATTTATTATGCAGTCATTTGCTTGGAATCTCAGTACTGTATTTCTCCAGTACATAGTTGATTAGCATTTTTCATTTTATTTATTTTTTTGCTATTTTAGCTCATTAGCATTGAACCACATCATGACGTCAGCTCCACAACTGAGTAGTGCTTCAGTAAAATGCAACATGAGACTTCATGTCCAATCTGCACTGCTCTGCATAGTTTTACCTAAGGGTTATGGATTAGATATTGCTTGTTGGTTAATCACTTAAGCATTTGATTAGCAATATTTGATTTTCTTTGCTTTTCTAATTATGTCCTGAGTTTGATTGTAGAATTATCTACTCATTATATGCATTCCACATTTTTAATACATTTTTAATGCACATTGCTGGCCATATTTTCATGTCATGGTTTTTATTCCCTGTGTGTTTATTGTGTTGTGTATATATATATATATATATATATATATATATATATAGACAATTTCAGTGTTCATATACATAAGCAGTGGGAAGTGGTGGTGTGTGTGTGTATGTGTGTGTGTGTGTGGGGGGGGGGGATTGCCAGTCTGCAAAATGTAACTTCAAAAGAGAACAATAATTGTCAACATTTTCCTTCAGTTTTGCTGCTGTTTTTTTTTTTTTTTTTGGTAATTCCAGGACTCACAATTGCATGTTATAGAATTACAATAGGAAACCACTTAATACATATCTGTGGACTTTGTTACTGTGCAAACCTTTCTGCCAGCCCCTCATTTATTCACTTATTTATTCATTCTTTGCTACTTATTTTATGTAACTTAGTGCTTTGGAGGAGCTGGAATGTAATGCTGTACTCAGTGGGTGTATCTGAGTGTAAGACAGAGGAAAGTAGTGTTGTACAGCATGCCAGTTCCTTGATGCAGGTGAGCACACACACACACACACACACACACACACACACACACACACACACACACACACACACACACACACACCAACAACAGGTGATTTGGAATACAGACAGTTTACCTGTGGCATGTCTTTGGGTTCTGGGAAGAAATGACAGGAGCCCTTACAAACAAACAAAAACACATGAAGCACATGGTGACAGTGCCCAGACGCCTCCCACATACCAAAAAACAAACTAAAAAAAACAAGTACTGTGATGCAGCAGCACTACCCTCTGCACAGTGCGCAGCAGTACTGTTTCTGCATCACTACCGCCTGCACAGTGCACAGCAGTTACTGTTTCTACATCAATACCCCCTGCACAGTGCAGACAGTTACTGTTGCTGCATCACTATGGTGTGCATAGTGCACAGCAGTTACTGTTTCTGCATCACTGTCCTCTGCACAGTGCACAACAATTACTGTTTCTGTATCACTACCCCCTGCACAGTGCACAGTGGTTATTGTTTCTGCATCAGTGTACTCTATACAGTGCACAACAGTTACAGTTTCTGCGTCACTACCCCTACAAAGTGCACAGCAGTTACTGTTTCTACATCACTACCCCCTGCAAACGTGCACAGCAGGTACTGCTTCTGCATCAATATCCTCTGCACAGTGCAAAACAATTACTGCTTCTGCATCACTACTCCTTGCACAATGCACAGCAGTCACTGTTTCTGCATCACTATACTCCACACAGTGCACAGCAGTTACTGTTTCTGTAGCACTACCATCTGCACAGTGGACAGCAGATACTGCTTCTACTTAACTCCCCCTGCATAGTGTACAGCAGTTACTGTTTCTATAGCACTACCTTCTGCCCAGTGCATAGCAGTTACTGTTTCTGCATCACTATGCTCTACACAGTGCACAACAGTTTCTGTTTCTGCATCACTACCCTCTACATACTGCACAGCAGTTACTGTTTCTGCATCACTACCCCATGAACAGTGTACAGCAGTTATTGTATCTTCATTACTACCCCCTGCAAAGTGCACAGCAGTTATTGTTTCTACAACACTATCCCTTGCACAGCAGTTAATGTTTCTGCATTGCTACACTCTGCACAGTGCACAGCAGGTACTGTTTTCTGCATCCACTATCGTCTGCACAGTGTATACCAGTTAATGTTTCTGCATGACTACCCCCAGCACAGTGCACAACAGTTATGATTTCTGTAACACTACCCCTGCAATGTACAGCAGTTATTGTTTCGACACCACTATCCCCTGCACAGCAGTTACTGTTTCTGCATCTCTACACTCTGCACTGTACAGAGCAGTTACTGTTTCTACATCACTACCCACTGCACACTGCACAGCAGTTACTGCTTGTGCATCACTACCCACTGCACAGTGCACAGCAGTTATTGTTTCTGCATCACTACCTCCTGCACAGTGCACAGCAGTTACTGTTTCTACATCACTCCCCACTGCAAAGTACACAGCAGTTACTATTTCTACATTTCTACTCCCTGCACAGTACACAGCAGTTACTGTTTCTACAAGGCAAGCCTGTTTTTTCCACATTCTGAAGGCATGTAACATGTGAAATGGCAATCTTCCAAATTGCCCATTGGTGTATGTCTCATGTGTGTAGGCATGCATTCTTTGACACAGTGGATTCCTATCCTGAATTTGGTTCACTATTCTGACCTCAGTTTTGGGATAGTCTCCATCTACTTCATGACCCTGAACTTGATAAGTCATGTATCAGAGAATGAATACATTTCTAACAGTCATTCTTTCATCTGTTTCATTGAATTTGTTTACTGGGGCTATTTACTGATCTCCTTAAGTGCAGTTCATAATTGCATTATAGTACGTAATTCATATCTGAGCCATTTTTAAGCTGACAAGATACTCCTTTAAGTTTCTCATATTGGTTGCATTTTATTTTAAAATGTCTTGATAAAGATAGTACAACACTTTGACAAAATGTTTAAGAATATTTACAGTATTGAAGATGTCAAAGGTAGGCTCTTCTGTGCTATCAGTGAGTGAAAAAGGATGTATGGTGAGTAAAATTGTTTTAGTGAAGCGAAGCAGTGGCATTTAGCACAATTTTTGGTGAAGGCTAGTATAAGGATTCTAAATATTTTTTCAGTACTTAAGTCTTCTTACTGGGAAGGAGTGCTATTCTACATTTTGAGCTCTATTTTTGAGAGTGAGTGCTCACTGCAGTAAATGTGAACATAGACTCCAACGAGTGGTGTCTAATGTTATCTATCAGATATGTAAAAAAACAATTCTAAGTTTATTAATTGAAATAATTATGAACAGAGAAGGAGGACTGTCCATTTATTAAATGACAGCTAGTTTGCCTTTTGCAATATGAAACAGTGATGTGCATAGTGAGTGACTACTTTAATTAATTTGCAAATAGTTTTAAATGTCCTTTGTAGGATAACAGTTAGTTTTTGGAACATAAGGGATTAGTGGTACACGTGTATGTATTATCACTTCAGCTTGATTTCCCATTACTATTGCACTAGTTGAGTACAGTAATATTAGCTGCTGGAAAGAATAAACATTGTCCCAATCCCCTTCAAGAAACACATCACACCGAATGACATTTGACGACCTTTATTGAAGTTTGCATGAACATAATTGCTAACCAACATTTATTGATTTCAATCAAAACATGATACCGGTGAAAATCACATCCATGTAACATTATCATAGGACAGTGTAACCTGCTCATCCTGATCAGTAAGCAGCGTCCAAACCTCCACTCACTTACTTAGGAAGCAGTGTACCACTCACTTCCGTTACCATTTATTGAATTATACCTCCAACCAAATAAGCTTCCTCCATTTGCTTATTTACTTATCAAGCAGCACAACTGGGCACTTTTCTTTCCCAACTTATTGCACTGACCATCCCACACCAGAGGGGGAACAGAAGAGGTAAAACCTGCCCCTCTTCTCTGCCCACCAGCCTGACCAGGCTGTTCCCTTCTGTTATAAAAACTTCCAACAACCTAACTGCCATAAAGGCATACAGCCAAATGTCATTCGGTGTACCCCATCCCCACTAACCAAGCTGGAACAGTCATCACCTCCTAAACCTTATCACATAACAAAATAACCAGTTACCTAAATAGCTGAAAACAAAACACTAACCCCTCTTCTACACTGAGATAACACCATAACCTCATAACCTAAAATAACCAGTGCACATGATCTAACTAATCCTTACCTCATGTCAAATGCCAGTCCTACAATGATTCCAAGACATTCCAAAAACACTCAAGAGTCAATTACATACTCTCATACCCCATTGTGATCCCATATACCACCCAAAGCAGTAATAATCAAATGAGTGCTCTTTAAAGCCATTGCAGTTACAATCCTAATGACTTCCCGATCATTACCATCCCACTGGACCACCACACTAAACCCACTGTCATCTGTAACAATTATTCGGCAATAACAGACCGTGGTACCATATTACCAGCCCCATTTCATCACTTAAATACAAAACACCATCACCTGAACTCTCCCTTATAAACAATAAGACAATTACTCAACCATCATGGCATTCTTGTGCCCACCAGCACAACCCTACCATTTCCCTGTTAAACAAAGGGCAATGAAACCTAATATCTTACCACTCCAACTGCACCTCCTACTCCCACTTAACATGCAACTCCTATCTACAACCTGCCAATTACCCTTCCTTCCATCCATCTAACCAGCCACCAGCCCAAATCCCCACAATTAGTCCTCACATGCCTCCTTTTGTCAACTAATAAAATTCACACCGACTTTCTAACCATCTGCCAAATGCTTAATCAAGTTGATTCCCCAGTAATCATCTGCCACATGTACCCCAAAACACTGAAACCATTTCCCTTCATCCCCCACACCTATGGACCTAGAGTGCTCTATCAAACCCACATGCTCTTAAGTCGTACATACCAAAACCATCACCTATCAGCTCAGAGTGCAAGTCACAGCTTAATGGGTAACTAACTTTAGCCTAAAGTGTCCACCCATGTCTGTCTTGAACTAGATCATTAAGTGTGCATGTAAAAACAAATTGAACTTGATATCCCTAGGCCACCACAAATCTGAGCAAGATTCCAAACAGTCATCAGCGGATGTCTCTCTATCTCATCATCCCCCCAAGCAGCCCCCTAAATTATGCCCCCAAACCCAACACCTCCTTAAAATGTTTAAACAAATTACAACTCCCCATGACCGATCCTGTCCACCAGCCCCAAGAGCCATTCCAGTGAATTACCCAAATACCACCCACTGGTAAACTAAATCGACTTATTAACCCTTTCTGACACCAATACAAATCCCATGAACAATCTAATACACCTGCCAAGAGCTCAACCTCTTTAATCCACCAGTTACCCTTAAATGCCCCTTAACCTTCCCTATTAATGCGTCACCTCTGCATCCAACTGCAGAAGCTAACTTGACTCCAAACACTCACCTGCAATGCTCCCATAAACTCTACTTATCTTTAAATTGCACCTAAAACATACAAACTGAATAACCTACCCCTTCCTACACCACTGAAACTTCACACACACTACCTTCCTAGCAAGAATGAATAGTCATAAAGCTTGACCCCAATACTCCTTGCTTCCAGAAATAAAATCAAAGTCCTTAATAAACCCCCTCCCAATGTATTTCCCATGTAACAAGCTCAAGCTGCTGCAATCTCAATTACCAAATATCCCTTCCCCACACAATGCAAAGTCACCAAAATGAGTGAGTAAAATTACATCAGTACCTGTGACCTCATTCCCTGCAACTCCAGCAATTGATCTCTTTGTAGTAACCTCCATCACCTGAGAAGACCACAACCTTCTGGCCACCAGCTGCTACGACCTCTGCAATGATCATGAGCAACTGCCTTAGGTAGCACTGACATCTAAAACACCCAGCATAAAACTACCATCTGCAAAGAAAAAGAAAATGCAAATAATCTGAACTACAAAACATTTGAAGACAACCTGCCCCCCACGTGCCTGCAGTATAAAACATAGGAACAAGTAATATCAAATCACTTCACATACACTCAAAACCTCTACTAACAAAGCTATGGCCCTACCCATGTAATTTTTCTTTCTTTTTTTATTATATTAATACTCACTTCCTCCATAGTCAGCAGCAATAATCTGATCACTTACTAAGAATATGGTTCAGTGACCTGCCACTAGCAATGATAATGACATGAGGACGGTATCACGAAGTGCAATACCATCAAAGGGGGTGCATATTACACCAACCCCCTTTCTTGACCATATTAAGCCTATACCATTCCCTCTTATGACCGAAACTCTACACATTATGTTTGTTAAGGAAGACACCTCAATCACTATACAGTCCCCCTATATATATATATATATATATATATATATATATATATATATATATTTATATATATATATATATATATATGTGTGTGTGTATATGGATTTACTTCAGTAGCTCGAACATATTACAAGTTTGAACCACATATGGCTGAGACCATATGTTCGAACTTGTAATAGTTTGAACACTGAAGTAAAAAAAGAAAAAAACAACAAAAAACAAAATTAAACATCTGTAGCAGGAGGGCTATTCTCCCCTGCACCCCCACACCCCCTTACTTAAATATACCAACTCCGAGATCGCACTACATTGCAGAAAAGGGAAATCTTCCTGTTCCGCACTTTACGGAGATCTCCATTTAGTCTGATTGAATATTTACAAGTTCGAAGATATGGTCTCGGCCATATGAGGTTCGAACTTCTTATATGCTCGATCTACTGAAGGGGATTCATATATATATATATATATATATATATATATATATATATATATATGCCCTCCCCTTACCACCTGAATTAAGCTAGCTGACCTATTCAAGGACCCTGTAGCCAACTTCAAACCATAACGTCACTCAAACCGCTTTCATTATAAACCACCAATATCTGTATTTCACTATTGCTGCCACCAAATGAACCTAGCATGTACAACCTCTGACCAAGCCAAAATAATGACAGTACAGGATTTTAATTTGCTTTCACAAATGCACATTAGTCCTGTAAAATTATGCTAATGGCTTTAAATTTTATCATCTCAGAAGAGTCAGTCATTTTTCTCCAACATCCCATTCCTACTCAGGTGTCAAAAACTTAACAGTAACAATAAAGCCCGAAGTAACAAATTATACTAATTTCAAACAACAAAAATCAGCCAAAGTATTCCTGCCTAATACACCCACACACACTCACACTCCTGCACCCTAGTCGTGCAGAACCGATTACACTGATAGAGATCACCATTTAAGGGCTTGCGGTACTTTCACCCAAATATATCCTCTCCCCATGCTCACCAGCAGTTATAGCCACATTGTTATTGAGCACCCCTTGTTGATGTGAAGAAGTAAGTTGCATGTACTTCATTGGCAGATTTGAATGAAGCACATTAAATATAAAGATCAGTAGTGTCATACGATACGATCCAGCCAGTTGCAGTACATTTCAATAGAAAATATTTATGAGAGTACCAGAAATATTAACAACCTGATAACATATGCTAAGTCATTGTCTGCTATCTTGTATCTCCTGAGGAAAAAAAAAAAAACTGCTAACCAGAAAGCATGGCCACACTACACTGACTGCCTAGTTATATGACTAATCGTACTAGAAACCCACGAGCTCTGGCAGTCTTTACTTCAACTGATGAACAGTCCCTTGTTTTCAGCACCCAGCAACTTCAGAATTAGCTCCACACCAGGTATGCCCAGACCAACCAATGATAGATGTGCCCCCATAGCCTGTGAAACCTACCTTCTACTCAGAATGGAATGCAGATATACTCACTAGCTTGCTCTCAGTCCCACTCACTAGAGCAGGCACCTTCAACTTCCATTTCAATGATTAACCCCCCCCCCCATGCCACCCTTTATTCTTCTACAAGTATCCAATCTTCCACAAAACAAGTTACGAGATTACCCTTCCCCTAGCCCCAGTACCCCTTCTTTTCTTATTCCTACATCCTCTGTGATTCCCCGAAACCATAGAGCAATTACATGGAATGAATCCACTACCACTTACATCAGGCATGGTTGAAACCAACATCAGATAATGTCTATAAAGATTACAACAAACCAATATAGAGTACTAAACCTCTGATCAAGGGATACGCAATTGAATGCCACATAAAATGTGGTCAAACATCCTTCCCAGTGACCACTAAGGATCTCATCAACATAACAAAAAAAAAGGACCTTGACATAAAATAGCACAAATAAACACCATGCTCTATTAAACTGGAAACAAAGTAAGCTCTCCCCTCGGAACTAACGATAGATGAGTATGAACAGAAGGCCTAAATTGACCGACCTAACTTACCGTTGCATGGCTGGAATGTTGCACTTAGGCAACATATTTAAAATATCCCTTCCACAATATAGTCTCCCTCAACAAGATGTTTAGACTAAAGGATTTAACATCTTAACCATTATGTAAACCCCAAACCCCATGGCCACAGAATTTTACAGCTAGTTTATGGTGTCCCACTTTTTTTGTGTGACATGGATCATTTTCAAGTGTTTGTACTTTAATCAGGGACTTCTCTATAACTGTATTAGTACTGCAGAGAGGTATAAGAGAACAGAAGAGACATTAGTGTACATTTTACCCTATGGTTGTTGTATATACTTTTCTGATAGGGAAAGTGAGAATTATATCTGTGTGGTATAGGTAAATGGCCTTCTCATTAGAGGATTTTCCATGGGGATTGTGATGTGATGAGGTCTCGGATAATGTGTACATAATCACACACACACTTCCAGGACAGAGAAGATATTAAACATGAAGCTTGGCTAATAGAGGGATGGAGGGAGAGAGAGAGAAAGGGATATATATGAGCTATAGGAATACTGCTGCTCACTCGTGTAAACTGAAGATGCATTATTGTTGTCAATAAGCAATCTTTCCCCTCTTAAACATATCTGCTTGCTGTTAAAGCATGTTTTCATAAAACTACTAGAAGTGGCATGAAAATTAAAATGCTTAGGCAAACAGTGGCAAGTAACAATCCACAATTAGCAATCATTTCATATAATGATCATGTGAGAATTGAGGTAACAGATAATGTTTTTTTTTTGTATATATAGCTGAATTGCATCTTGAGAAAGCACCACGCATGTGCAGTAACACTAGTACTGTACCTTGCATGAAACCCACAAAAAAACCTCTTGCAGCTCAAGTTGAAGGGACAGAGCAGCCGCAACACCATGAGAAAATAACCATACCACCAGGAATCAGGAGGTTCCAAAAGAGTGCATGCCCTGACCACTCAACTGAACAATACAAAAGTAAGCTGTACACTGCCCGCTCAATCAAAACTGCTCTACCCATGCCCCTAACAATAAGCTACAACCAAACCACCCCCACAGCAGAGAATGACCAAATGAGACTAGCCCCCCCCCCCTTTATTGCTCCAGAAGCTTGTCGCATCACACCACTCGACCACCCACGATTCTTGGGGACAAAAGAACATCCACAAACTGATACGACAGCAAACCCCCCCCCCAGCCCTAAAAGCACTCCAGGATAAGCAAACCAAACAACTGACTGGCATGCACCCCACTACTACCATCCATCAAAGCCTCTCTACTCCCACTTCAAAACAAATCAGCTATGGGGAGAAAAAAAAAAAAAAAACATGTAAAAACCTACCACCAACCATCATGAATCACCCTTAACCCGATGCCTACCTGTTCTCCTAGATTGCCAGTACCTAGGTCATCTCAGACATGAACTTGCCTTAACAAGTTCACACCAAAATGTGACTCCTAATCCAGTTGCACTTACCTAAAATCTCTTAAGCCCCTCCCTACCCATCCCTCACTTCCTCCCAACCTCTTTCATTCTTATTTAACCCCATCTTCCCCTTATCCTTCTAATTCCTGCTACACTATTTATCTAACCCCACTTGAAGATGTCCCTGGACAAATCAGTCTGTTCCAAACCTCATTTGCTTGCACATTTTATTTACTAGATATCAGTTTGCAGCCAGACTACATTCATTTATGATATGTTATCACATAAATTTGCAATAAACAGCATAGCTATTTTTCTTCATATTTTTTCCAGTTGGATTATCCCTGCTGTCTGCCATCCATTAACTGCCAATTAAGTGGGACCAATTTCCAAGTAGCAATTAGGGTTTTATTTTATGGCCCTATCTCTCTCTTCCAGACAGCAATATGCCTGCTCCACAGTACAAGGATATGCAATGCCTTCCCATGAGGGAATGTTTAGTCCTACTTACACCCTATAAACACTACCAAGCATGTGGTTCAGCATGGATCAAATACACATCCAAACTATTGCTTCATACACTAAGGCCTTTCCTGGAGTCACTATCTGCATTGCTGAGTGTCAGATGGCCTCCATTTCACCAGACTGAGTGAGCTGTCATCAAATGCACTGCAATCCTGCCCTATCTGTCTGCTGCAGTACCCAATCAAGTAACTGAGCTCCCAGTTCATACTTAGACCAGACATAGATGGCTATAACTGAGTGTCTGATCACAACCAGCTAATTATGTGTTTGAAACACAATCACCAAGAAGCTCACCTCTAGCGCAAAGCAAATCTGGACATCTAGAAAGACATAAAGCCATAAAAATATAGCTGTGGCTGTTCCTGATACCATCTTATAGGTTTTTTTGCTTGCCCGTCTGTTTTTCAAAAACATCTGTTGTGTGCCTTCCCGTTTGTTTTTCAAGTTAAGTTTTTATAAAGTTTTAGATTGTACTTTGAATACCCATTCTTCCAATGCCATGTTATACAGAGAATGCTAGCATTTAAATCTTTCCTGTTTCAAGGCACTTCTCGTTAGTTTGAAGTGAATGTAAAGACATATTTTAAAGGCTTTAAGATTTTGTGCTGATTGACAATATGTAGCACATTATAAACTACAGCAGTGTATGCACAACATTCACTAAAGCTATTGGCAAGGATACAGGCACATTTTGCCAGATGGACTACAGTTTTCCGTGAACTGTAGGCCCACTGAATCTTTCTTGAAGCCATGGGAAATATGGTGGAGAGTAGAGGGTGCTGACAGGTGAGATAGGGAATGCATTAGTAACATGTAACGTTCCGAGCAGGGGGGCAAGCCCTCCTGCACCCCCCACACCCCCCTACTTAAATATACCATCTCTGAGATCACACTTCAGTGCAGAAAAGGGAAATTCTCCCATTCTACACCGTATGGCACCATTACATTTAACCTTCAAACTTTTCAAAGTTTGATCATATGGTGTCGACCATATGACATTTGAACTTTGAAAAATTCGTTCATTTAATAGGAACCCTGTAAAACAGACCCTTAGCATAGTCACATATTCAGAATTCCACTAGCCGTACAGCTGAAGGTAACAAAGGAAAATGAAGCTGGGAAATGTGATACTGTGCTGGTAAATTCTGTTGCTCTTTATTTTATGCAGTATTCTTAAAATCTACTGCATCTCCAACACGTGGCTTCGTATTAAGCACATAAAGAAAATGTATATTAATTAGTAGCTTTTATCATTTTTATTCAGTGCTGCCTTCACTGAAAGTAATAGATTATCATAGATTATTATGGGGAGAAGAATAATTGCACACTTTGAGTCCTTTATCTTGTATGGCTCCCTGCACAGCTGAACCGGCAAATTTGTAACAGCTGTTGTGGAGGCTTGGGGATTCCTCCAGACAATGTAAATCAAATTCTGAATATTGTTCCAATGACCTTTAATTTTTCTAAACTGTACAAGAAAACCTTGCATGTAGAATGTAGATGCATCTTGTATAATGAATCATTTGATCTGGAGAGGAAGGAAACAACAACAAAACAATCAGCATTTTGTGCCTATCGTTTTTAATCATGGCTTGAATGTAATAAATGAGCATTAACTTAAAACTACTTCTGTGCCTCTTTATGCATTTAGAATAATGGAACATTTCTGGAACAATAAGCATAAATCTGTATATGACTGCATGTCAGTTTTTGTTGTTTGGTTATATTAGTAATATAATCAGCTCACAAAAGCAAGAGGATAAAGGCTGTGCTCAAAGTCATGAAAAGTTGACAACTTCAGTTTTAGACCCCTGACTTCTTATGCATAAGATTTTTATAATAGAGTCACATTCAGAAACCTGATAACCAAAAAAATAAATGATTGGAAATATAACATGCATTATCCCATGTAGGGGTCTCCTCAAATTATCTGTGGTGTGATCCCAGTTATTCTCATTAAGAGTATTATATAATTATCAACCATGGAATGGATAAGGGCAATTTCTAACTAAATGGGATATGTTAATTTGGAGAGAAACTGGCTACTTTTAAAATGGCCCGGAAAGATAGCTAGCCTAGTACTTACCTATGAACCTGCAATGACAGGGACTAATAACAACACTGACATATCAATGCTGTCATCATAAAAAGTATCAGTATTTTGTTTGATAGAAATCTACAGGAGGAAATAGTACAGAGTCCCTACAGACTACACGGCAGACAAGCTATGCAAAACAACCTTCCTACCTCCCTAATTTAATTTTATATAACAGAGCTACTAATTTTATAGCTTGTGCCCCCAAGAGGCATTATACCCCAACCGTATGATTTTGGGTAATTTGCTATGATTTTTGATGGTTCACTGCTATGATTTTGGAAGCTGAGAGGTTTTGAGGTATGGTATTGATTATTAATGAATGAAATTTAGAGTCATTACTGAATAAGACAGTTGAGAATAGCAATGCAGTTTTTATATGAGAGATTCATGGGTTTGATAAAAGGCTGCAACTGAATGCCACTTCAGAAGAGCAAAATAACTGGCAAATATACTATTTGTTCACCACAAGGTGTCAGCAGCAGTGATTTATTAAAATGAAAAAGAAAATCTGGTATATGGTACATATAAAGAAGGTTAATAAACTGGTTAATAAAACTGTGACTCCTATTATACAAACAAAGGTATTCTACAGGGCACAAGAGAGATAAATCCCAACATTATTAGTTAAAGACTGAGCAAAGGAAACACTGACAGCTTGTTGCAGTTAAGGGTTTCTTAGGAAAGGTGTGCTTAGGTGCCATGTTTGTACTTTAAAAATGTTAAAATTTCACTCTTGACACTGCAAATCCTATTGTTACGACAGCAGAGGCATGTACTGAGGGTGCCGCACTGGCAAAGTGGGCCTTTCATGCAAGATAGCTGTCAAACATGAAGGCATAGTTGGCTTAAAATATGGTACTTCACTTGTTATAGTAGTAATAAAGCTATGTGACTTGTGACACTGGGTATAAAAGCCAAACTAACTGATAATTTTCCTAGCATGTAGTATGACAATCATTCATAAGCTGTCATATTTTAAAATGCTATATCTTAATTTTACAGACTTTTAAATGTTAGTAACATTAAATGCATGAATTATTATGCTGTTTTGCATGCATGCACATACTTGAGTAATGTAAAGCATGATGTACATTAATTTACTCAAATACCTAAACACATTGAGGAAGTCACATGGCAGGTGTCTGCCATCTTGGCAAATGGTACATTAGTTTATTCACTGGCTCCCATGTGTGCATGAGTTTAGTGATCTGCATGATTCACTCCAGAGAGACGGTATCATTAGTAGTATAAGAGAAGACAGAGTAAGGACTATGTTTCTCAATGTATGAACCAGATATGAGATTAGAAAAAGCTGTGAAGTTGTACATAGTAGTAAATGTAACCTATGTTGAAAGGAAAGAGCTAGCTGAGAATCTGGATTCTGTAAAAGTAAAATGAAAGTAGAGTCTGTTTGTAATAGACAACATGCTAACTCAATGATATAGGCTCATAGATACCACTAGGCATGTGATCCAGGAGATTATTGATGAGCATAGCTCAGCTTTCCAATTATCTCAGAGCACTGTCTGGGTAAGTATCTTGTTCTGACTCACACAGTAGGCAAATAGAGGTCTATAGAATCAAACCCTGCACTGCAGGAAGCAGCTTAGTACTTTGAGCCTCTATGCCAACAGCCAATCAAACAAAGACATGATGTGAGGAGGGTGAGTTAGATAGCCACAAAACTAGAAAATGGGTTGTTTGGCTTGAAAAACCACGAAAATCAAAATTACCAAAAACTGCTGGAGCCACGGATGTCGAAAACAGTATTTTATTGAATGCACTAAAAGCACCGCTAAAAACACATAAATGCTTTATACCAAAATTGCGTTTTCGTCTAAGCAAACTGACTTCATCAGATACTCTCCCTAAAACAAACCATCCTTTTATAAATTATTCAAAGTTCCTAATCCAAACAGAAACAATTAATTAATTAAAAGTTCATTGTATTCTTTTCCTATATACATTCAGCAATGCTAACTTTAAAAATTCTAAAACTTATTTTAACCAATAAATAGCTCCATTACCAACATTTAAAAAACATTTTAAGACATTTTATGTAAAAAAGTGTAACCAATATAAATACATTTTATGAAAATCCATTTTTAATGTTTAAAAATTACTTTAAAAGAAAGAACCATTTGTATAGGTGTAGCCTGTCATCTGCTGGGGAAAATAAAAATTACATCTATTGTCTTACAATATCCCTGCTTTCAATTTTAAAAGTGGTACAATTGAAATAAATTAATTTAGACCAGGGAAGTTTGTTGCATCAAGGGAAATCTGCCACCATAGTTCCCTAGATTCTAATTTTTCTTCCCATAATCCACCCCTTGCATCCTTTTTGACCTGCTCTAAAACCATAAAGTGAAATTTAGCATCAGTACAAACCAGAGTGTGTTTATACAGAGCGTTAGTCTCCTTTCCTGCAGCTATTTCATATTTATGTTCATATATTCTCTTTTTTAACACTCTTTCATTTTTTCCTACATAAAATGCGTTACATTCTGAACATAAGCTTAAATATACTACCCCCTTGGTTTCACAATTATAGTAATATATACTTTTAATCCATTTTTGTCTGCTTTCTAAGTAAACTTTTTCCTTGTCCACTATATTACTACAGTACACACAACGTCCGCATTTATAAGTACCCTTCCTGACCTTATTGTTCCTTCAAAGACCTTTGCTCTCCAACATATTTTTAAATGATCGAGAATTTTTATACACAACCTTGACATTTCTATTTTTTTTTTCTGGTCCAGATCAGTTAGATTAATAAATTTGGACCATTCTCTTTCAACAATTTTCCTTGTGACTTTAGTGTTGAAGGCATTGTATTCAAGAACTAAAGCATGTGTGAATTCTGTCTCCTGAATTATGGGGTGGGATCTCCACAAGAAATATCATTTACTTTATTATTACTTAAAATAGGTCTGAATCTACCTTCTCTTTCCTTAAAAACTTCATCTCGTATTCCCCTAATAAACTCTTGGGGATACCCTCTTTCTAAAAACATTTTATTTAATAATTTACATTCATCATTAAAATCATCCTCAGAGCTAGTCATACGGCTACCTCAAACATAATGGCCTTTCACAATATTCTTTTTACACCAATAGGTGTGGGCACTTTTTAAATGAAGAAAAGAATTACAAAAGGTGGGTTTTCTAAATATTTTTGATTCAAACCTATCTTCTCTCTTATGTATTTCCACATCTAGAAATTGAAGTTTTTCAGTAGATACATGAAAGGTAAATTTTAAAAAATTGGTAGTTCCTTCCAGATACAGTTTAAATTCCTCTAATTGTTTAACCCCCCCCCCCTGACCATAGGATAACTATGTCATCCAAAAACCTTTGGTACAATTTCCAATAACAACAAAATTTGGAATCCAGAATGTACAACTCCTCCCATTTGGCCAAAACTGAATTTGCATAAGTGGGGGCACATGCAGCCCCCATAGCGACCCCTTTAGTCTGTTTATAAAATTCACCACAAAAATTCAAAAAATTATTTTTAAGGACCAAATCCATGAATGCCCCACATGTAATTTTGTCATTGTGACTTAATGTATCATCTTGAAATAAAACATCCTCAAACATTTCCATACCTTCTGTATGTGGAATACTTGAAAATAAATCAACAATATCTAGTGTCACAAATACCAAATTATCACATAAAACATTAAGTGTATCAAGTAGGTCCCATGAATCTTTTAAAATTGTTTCTTTGTTGACCCACACATTTTTTAATTTATTATGAACAAATTTAGCCAAACTGTGCGTTTTTGACCCATTAGCGGAAACTATGGGCCTTAATGGGGGGTCATTTTCATTTTTATGGATCTTCAGAATTCCAGAGATGGAGGGAACTCTTGGTTTGTCTACTCTTAAAAAATCAAAAGTTTTCTTATCAAATAAAGCTTCAAAAAACATATCTTTTAAACAAATATCTATTTTGTTATACGCAATATTAATTTCGTTAATAGACACATTGGTATAACCTTCCTCATTAAATAAAATTTAGTTCATTTTTCCTTCATATATTATGTTGTCCATAATAACTATCCCACCCCCTTTATCAGGTTTCATTATTTGGACCTTGTGATTATCCCTCAGAGTTTGTAAAATATTGATTTCCTTCTTACTTAGGTTTGGTTGGAACCCAAACCTGTCATATCTATTTCTTAGTTCTTTTTCCATAGTTTTTTCCAGGTTGATCAATTGCGGGTGGAGGGGAGGATTGAATATACCCCTTCTTTTAAGTTCTTGATTCCCTGTGTCTCCCTCAGATGTAAATAATACATTTAAATTGATTTTTCTAAAAAATAATTTTAAATCTAAAATGGACTGAGAAGATCTCCTTTTTTGTAAGGTATAAATTAAAATCCCTTTTCGAGCAGGCTAAAATGTTCTTTCTCTATATAAATATCACTAAAATTGTAAATACTAAAATCATGAAAGGTGTGTTTAACACCGTCCACTATAACATCAGACAAAAAAGTGTCATTGCTAAGTGTATTATCACTGGGTGGGTGTCTTGATGGTAAAACCACCATATCTAATATTTCCCCCTTCCCCTTCTTCCCCCTCTCCAAGAAAAATTTCTTTCTTGATACCCTGTTTTATTCAGTAATCTTTATGATCTACAAAGAGGGGGGAATTCTTCATCATTAAAACCATCTTCTTGTATTCTATTGTCTTCTTGGAAATTTTCTTGTATTTTTCTATCAATATTGTTTCCACAAAGGTTTCTAAGAAAGAAAGGAGCTCAGGGCATGGGATACACAGTGCCCTTTTTATATTCTTCTGTGTCCCTTTCTAGCTTTTTAAATTTTCTTTGAATGGTTTCCCTACATTTTACATCAATTTCCCCCCTAATTTTAAAATACTTATCCTTTTCATCCTGAATAGTAAAAATTAAATCTTCCTTAATACATTGATCTAACTCATTAATTTCTTTCTGTAGTACAGCCTGTGTCCTACTGTTTTCCTTAATTATAAGTCTCAACATATCTAAACCACATTTGTTGAACAATTCGATTAACTCTTTGTGAAAAACTGTTCCTTCTAATACATTATTTGGGTATTTAAAAACCCTTAGTCCTTTTGGAACAATACCCCTGTTAACACATTCATTACGATATTCGTTTTCAATTTCTAATGTCTTAAATTTTAACATGAGTTTGTGCAAATTGTCCAGTTTGACACTATAAGAGTCAGCCACAACAGGTGGTCCATTGAGAGCAGTTTGCTTAAATGAATATTTTTGTAGCAACCAGTCTTTAGTTTCTTTGAAACACAAGTCACTTTCATTATTGTAAATAACAGTACCTGAAGCCTTTTTGTTTGTAAAAAAATTTTTTTGACCTGCTGGTATAGAACCCCGGGTTTCAGCGTTAGTCCCGCTACCATTCGCATCCTCACGAAGAATTTTTGGTGTATTAACAGCACTGAAGGGCCCCTCGCCTTCGTTAATCTGATCCTTCAATCCGTTTATGTTTTTCCGTTGTTCACGATGAATGCCTGGTCCTCTTGTTACTTCCTGGCCTTCCGCATTGTGAACACGAGTATTATTGTACAATCTGACTAGGGATTGGGTTAATGGTGTCAGCAGGTCTACCAGCTCGGTAAGCTGTCCAATAAGTTTCCTGGATTGTCCAATGTTATCCACCCCTTTTCCTTCTAAAGGGTCCGACCTCTCCATGGCGCCAAACCCGATTACAAACAGCCACAAAATTAGAAAATGGGTTGTTTGGCTTGAAAAACCACGAAAATCAAAATTGCCAAAAACTGCTGGAGCCACGGATGTCGACAACAGTATTTTATTGAATGCACTAAAAACACCGCTAAAAACACATAAACGCTTTATACCAAAATTGCGTTTTCATCTAAGCAAACCGACTTCATCAGATACTCTCCCTAAAACAAACCATCCTTTTATAAATTATTCTAAGTTCCTAATCCAATCAGAAACAATTAATTAATTAAAAGTTCATTGTATTCTTTTCCTATATACATTCAGCAATGCTAACTTTAAAAATTCTAAAACTTATTTTAACCAATAAATAGCCCCATTGCCAACATTTAAAAAACATTTTAAGACATTTTATGTAAAAAAGTGTAACCAATATAAATAAATTTTATGAAAATCCATTTTTAATGTTTAAAAATTACTTTAAAAGAAAGAACCATTTGTATAGGTGTAGCCTGCTATCTGCTGGGGAAAATAAAAATTACATCTATTGTCTTACAATATCCCTGCTTTCAATTTTAAAAGTGGTACAATTGAAATAAATTAATTTAGACCAGGGAAATTTGTTGCATCAAGGGAAATCTGCCACTATAGTTCCCTAGATTCTAATTTTTCTTCCCATAATCTACCCCTTGCATCCTTTTTGACCTGCTCTAAAACCATAAAGTGAAATTTAGCATCAGTACAAACCAGAGTGTGTTTATACAGAGCATTAGTCTCTTTTCCTGTAGCTATTTCATATTTATGTTCATATATTCTCTTTTTTAATACTCTTTCAGTTTTTCCTACATAAAAAGCGTTACATTCCGAACATAAGCTTAAATATAATACCCCCTTGGTTTCACAATTATAGTAATCTACTCTTTTAATCCATTTTTGTCTGCTTTCTAAGTAAACTTTTTCCTTGTCCACTATATTACTACAGTACACACAACGTCCGCATTTATAAGTACCCTTCCTGACCTTATTGTTCCTTCGAAGACCTTTGCTCTCCAACATATTTTTAAATTATCGAGAATTTTTATACACAACCTTGACATTTCTATTTTTTTTTTCTGGTCCAGATCAGTTAGATTAATAAATTTGGACCATTCTCTTTCAACAATTTTCCTTGTGACTTTAGTGTTGAAGGCATTGTATTCAAGAACCAAGGCATGTGTGAATTCTGTCTCCTGAATTATGGGGGTTGGATCTCCACAAGAAATATAATTTAATTTATTATTACTTAAAATAGGTCTGAATCTACCTTCTCTTTCCTTAAAAACTTCATCTTGTATTCCCCTAATAAACTCTTGGGGATACCCTCTTTCTAAAAACATTTTATTTAATAATTTACATTCATCATTAAAATCATCCTCAGAGCTAGTTATACGGCTACCTCGAACATATTGGCCTTTCACAATATTCTTTTTACACCAATAGGTGTGGGCACTTTGAAACTGAAGAAAGGAATTACAAAAGGTGGGTTTTCTAAATATTTTTGATTCAACCTATCTTCTCTCTTATATATTTCCACATCTAGAAATTGAAGTTTTTCAGTAGATACATGAAAGGTAAATCTTAAAAAATTGGTAGTTCCTTCCAGATACAGTTTAAATTCCTCTAATTGTTTAACCCCCCTTGACCATAGGATAACTATGTCATCCAAAAACCTTTGGTACAATTTCCAATAACAACAAAATTTGGAATCCAGAATGTACAACTCCTCCAATTTGGCCAAAACTAAATTCGCATACGTGGGGGCACATGCAGCCCCCATAGCGACCCCTTTAGTCTGTTTATAAAATTCACCACAAAAATTCAAAAATTATTTTTAAGGACCAAATCCATGAATGCTCCACATGTAATTTTGTCATTGTGACTTAATGTATCATCTTGAAATAAAACATCCTCAAACATTTCCATACCTTCTGTATGTGGAATACTTGAAAATAAATCAACAATATCTATTGTCACAAATACCAAATTATCACATAAAACATCTTTATTAAGTGTATCAAGTAGGTCCCATCAATCTTTTAAAATTGTTTCTTTGTTGAACCACACATTTTTTAATTTATTATCAACAAATGTAGCCAAACTGTGCATTTTTTACCCATTAGTGGAAACTATGGGCCTTAATGGAGGGTCATTTTCATTTTTATGGATCTTCGGAATTCTGAAGATGGAGGGAACTCTTGGTTTGTCTACTCTTAAAAAATCAAAGGTTTTCTTATCAAATAAACCTTCAAAAAACATATCTTTTAAACAAATATCTATTTTGTTATACGCAATATTAATTTCGTTAATAGACACATTGGTATAACCTTTCTCATTAAATACAATTTAGTTCATTTTTCCTTCATATATTATGTTGTCCATAATAACTATGCCACCCCCCTTATCAGGTTTCATTATTTGGACCTTGTGATTATCCCTCAGAGTTTGTAAAATATTGATTTCCTTCTTACTTAGGTTTGGTTGGAACCCAAACCTGTCATATCTATTTCTTAGTTCTTTTTCCATAGTTTTTTTCCAGGTTGATCAATTGAGGGTGGAGGGGAGGATTGAATATACCCCTTCTTTTAAGTTCTTGAATCCCTGTGTCTCCCTCAGATGTAAATAATAAATTTAAATTGATTTTTCTAAAAAAATAATTTTAAATCTAAAATGGACTGAGTAAGATCTCCTTTTTTGTAAGGTATAAATTTAAATCCCTTTTTGAGCAGGCTAAAATGTTCTTTCTCTATATAAATATCACTAAAATTGTAAATACTAAAATCATGAAAGGTGTGTTTAACACCATCCACTATAACGTCAGACAAAAAAGTGTTATTGCTGAGTGTATTATCACTGGGTGGGGGTCTTGATGGTAAAACCACCATATCTAATATTTCCCCCTCCCCATTCTTCCCCCTCTCCAAGAAAAATTTCTTTCTTGATACCCTGTTTTATTCAGTAATCTTTCTGATCTACGAAGAGGGGGGAATTCTTCATCATTAAAACCATCTTCTTGTATTCTATTGTCTTCTTGGAAATTTTCTTGTATTTTTCTATCAATATTGTTTCCACAAAGGTTTCTAAGAAAGAATGGAGCTCGGGGCTTGGGATACACAGTGCCCTTTTTATATTCTTCTGTAACCCTTTCCAGCTTTTTAAATTTTCTTTGAATGGTTTCCCTACATTTTACATCAATTTCCCCCCTAATTTTAAAATACTTATCCTTTTCATCCTGAATAGTAAAAATTAAATCTTCCTTAATACATTGATCTAACTCATTAATTTCTTTCTGTTGTACAACCTGTGTCCTACTGTTTTCCTTAATTATAAGTCTCAACATATCTAAACCACATTTGTTGAACAATTCGATTAACTCTTTGTGAAAAACTGTTCCTTATAATACATTATTTGGGTATTTAAAAACCCTTAGTCCTTTTGGAACAATACCCCTGTTAACACATTCATTAAGATATTCGTTTTCAATTTCTAATGTCTTAAATTTTAACATGAGTTTGTGCAAATTGTCCAGTTTGACTCTATAAGAGTCAGCCACAACAGGTGGTCCATTGAGAGCAGTTTGCTTAAATGAATATTTTTGTAGCAACCAGTCTTTAGTTTCTTTGAAACACAAGTCACTTTCATTATTGTAAATCACAGTACCTGAAGCTTTTTTGTTTGTAAAAACGTTTTTTTTGACCTGCTGGTATAGACCCCCGGGTTTCAGCGTTAGTCCCGCTACCATTCGCATCCTCACAAAGAATTTCTGGCATATTAACAGCATTGAAGGACCCCTCGCCTTCGTTAATCTGATCCTTTGATCCGTTTATGTTTTTCCGTTGTTCACGATGAATGCCTGGTCCTCTTGTTACTTCCTGGCCTTCCGCATTGTGAACACAAGTATTATTGTACAATCCCACTAGGGATTGGTTTAATGGTGTCAGCAGGTCTACTAGCTCGGTAAGCTGTCCAATAAGTTTCCTGGATTGTCCAATGTCATCCACCCCTTTTCCTTCTAAAGGGTCCGACCTCTCCATGGCACCAAACCCGATTACAAACAGCCGCAAAACTAGAAAATGGGTTGCTTGGCTTGAAAAACCATGAAAATCAAAATTGCCAAAAACTGCTGGAGCCACGGATGTCGAAAACTGTATTTTATTGAATGCACTAAAAACACTGCTAAAAACACATAAACGCTTTATACCAAAATTGCGTTTTTGTCTAAGCAAACCGACTTCATCAGATACTCTCCCTAAAACACATCATCCTTTTATAAATTATTCAAAGTTCCTAATCCAATCAGAAACAATTAATTAATTAAAAGTTCATTGTATTATTTTCTTATATACATTCAGCAATGCTAACTTTAAAAATTCTAAAACTTATTTTAACCAATAAATAGCCCCATTACCAACATTTAAAAAACATTTTAAGACATTTTATGTAAAAACGTGTAACCAATATAAATAAATTTTACGAAAATCCATTTTTAATGTTTAAAAATTACTTTAAAAGAAAGAACCATTTGTATAGGTGTAGCCTGCCATCTGCTGGGGAAAATAAAATTACATCTATTGTCTTACAATATCCCTGCTTTCAATTTTAAAAGTGGTACAATTGAAATAAATTAATTTAGACCAGGGAAGTTTGTTGCATCAAGGAAAATCTGCCACCATAGTTCCCTAGATTCTAATTTTTCTTCCCATAATCCACCCCTTGCATCCTTTTTGACCTGCTCTAAAACCATAAAGTGAAATTTAGCATCAGTACAAACCAGAGTGTGTTTATACAGAGCGTTAGTCTCCTTTCTTGTAGCTATTTCATATTTATGTTCATATATTCTCTTTTTAACACTCTTTCAGTTTTTCCTACAAAAGAAGCGTTACATTCTTAACATAAGCTTAAATATACTACCCCCTTGGTTTCACAATTATAGTAATCTACACTTTTAATCCATTTTTGTCTGCTTTCTAAGTAAACTTTTTCCTTGTCCACTATATTACTACAGTACGCACAACGTCCGCATTTATAAGTACCCTTCCTGACCTTATTTTTCCTTCGAAGACCTTTGCTCTCCAACATATTTTTAAATGATCGAGAATTTTTATACACAACCTTGACATTTCTATTTATTTTTTTCTGGTCCAGATCAGTTAGATTAATAAATTTGGGCCATTCTCTTTCAACAATTTTCCTTGTGACTTTAGTGTTGAAGGCATTGTATTCAAGAACTAAGGCATGTGTGAATTCTGTCTCCTGAATTATGGGGGTGGGATCTCCACAAGAAATATCATTTAATTTATTATTACTTAAAATAGGTCTGAATCTATCTTCTCTTTCCTTAAAAACTTCATCTTGTATTCCCCTAATAAACTCTTGGGGATACCCTCTTTCTAAAAACATTTCATTTAATAATTTACATTCATCATTAAAATCATCCTCAGAGCTAGTCATACGGCTGCCTCGAACATATTGGCCTTTCACAATATTCATTTTACACCAATAGGTGTGGGCACTTTGAAAATGAAAGGAATTACAAAAGGTGGGTTTTCTAAATATTTTTGATTCAAACCTGTCTTCTCTTTTATATATTTCCACATAATTAAAGTAATTTTTAAACATTAAAAATGGATTTTCGTAAAATGTATTTATATTGGTTACACTTTTTTACATAAAATGTCTTAAAATGTTTTTTAAATGTTGGTAATGGGGCTATTTATTGGTTAAAATAAGTTTTAGAATTTTTAAAGTTAGCATTGCTGAATTTATACAGGAAAAGAATACAATGAACTTTTAATTAATTAATTGTTTCTGATTGGATTAGGAACTTTGAATAATTTATAAAAGGATGGTTTGTTTTAGGGAGAGTATCTGATGAAGTCGGTTTGCTTAGACGAAAACGCAATTTTGGTATAAAGCGTTTATGTGTTTTTAGTGGTGTTTTTAGTGCATTCAATAAAGTACTGTTTTCGACATCCATGGCTCCAGCAGTTTTTGGCAATTTTGATTTTCAGGGTGAGTTAGATCATGACACCAAAGAATGCTTCAGGTCACACATGAGACTAATGATATAGTTAAAATGTAGTGAGCTTATTTCAGCAATCACTATGTTGCTCAAGGTATAGTTACCGGCAGAGCAAAAAGCCATGCCCAGCTCTTAATAGAATGTTAAAAATGACAAAAATCTATTAATTTTTCACAAGTATGCAAGTCCAGATAGAAAACTCAAAAAACAATTTTTTGAGTAGTAGAAAGCAGTAAAATAAACAACAATACCAAAAACTGACTGAGATATCACAAGCAATTACCTATTTATGAGTGTTGTTCGTACTGGGTACAAAATTTCTTCACTGAGTTCAGAAACACTCTACAATTCTGTTGGTGTTTAAATCAGTAGACTGAAAAGCTGTATATAAATACATTTATTCCATTTAGTTTTAGATAAGGAAGGAGTTGAGTGCAATATAATTTCTGAGAGTTTGACCATCTGATATCAAGAAGTTCATCATCTTTGACTATTGTTTTATTACTGACTTATTCTGGACAGTCCACTGTCGGTGTCTATTGCTTTATTGGTAACTTATTCTGGACGGTCGAGATTTTTCACTGTAGTGGAAAACTGCTTCAGATCTGTTCTGTTTTAAATACAGTCAGTATCTTAGTTGTGTTGACTACTGTCCCACGTATTACAAGGATTTAAACTCAAAGACACTTCATATCAAAATGTTGTAAAACTGTTGAAATATTTTTTTCTACATGATATCCCTGACATGCTTACCTCAGATAATTATCTGCAGTTTGCAAGACAAGAAAGTACAATATTTTTTGGAAACAACTGCAACTCATTACAGCTTCGGCAAAATGCTAAAGCTAAGAGAAATATTCAAACTGAAAAAAATATTATGAGAAAATGTGTTGCAATTTCAAAAACAGAGCTGTTATCTTGCATTCTCACCTACAGGAAAACTCTTTGACATGTAGGACTTTCACTTTCTCGATTGCCAGTGAGGAGGTGAATGAGAACAAAGTTGCTCTTACCTTTTATACTACGTACTTCAACCAGAACAAATCTGAAATGTTCTGGAACCATGGCAAACATCCCACATAAAAACAAGCTTTTCTGTGCTAAGTTTGTCTGATATATGTCAATCAAGTTGTCACAGTGCTGACACCGAGAGATGTAGTTCATACTCAGAATCCAAATAACAAGATTCAGAGCAACAGAAAGTTGTTATTGAAAAGTTTAAATGTTTACTACAACAAGGTCCTACATTGTTTGGACCAAAAGTAGTCAACTTCTTCATAGGAATAGAAAGCATTTCTTAAGAACTGGACTATTCTTATCAAAGTGTACTAAACGGGCTGACAGATTATACCGAGAGACTGTTTAGTTTTTCCAGGCTGTGACCCACAAATGATTCCTGACAGATACTGTCTTCCATCTATAATTCATGTTTGAGTTCAAACAAAGATGATTAAACTATGAACAAATACTATGGCTTCAGTTCCAGCTGTACTTCACTTCATAGTGGCTGCAATCTGTCAAGATATGGTAGTGTTATTAAAACACAGAGAGACGAACTGACTATGCTAAAAGCTACAATAGCAAAGACTGAATCACAATTTAATTGTGCTCCTTTTATCAGTATTTTCTTCAAATTTGCAATAATTATATATTTTTAAACCAAAAAGTAAAATAACTACAGTGGTCTGATGCCTGAATCAAAGAAAATTTACTGTGCAAAAAATGAAAATGAGGAAGGCCAGTGTTGTCTTTAAAAGAAATGAGAAAACTTGGAAATGAGTTAAAACTTTCACGTGTCCATATAGATTTACCTCCCGGATTTACTATTCTTCCATGCAGGACTAGCTTAGTCCTGCACGGAAACGGCCATTTAGGAGCAGGATGGCAGCTCGCCATGCATATTAATGAAGGCGTGTTGCCTGAGCTCTTAATTTTACATGGAGCGTGTAAGAGTGCAGGGGGCATGTCTGAGAGCAGAGCTCTCAGAATATACACACTCCTACAATGAAGAACAGCAGAAAGTCCTAAAAGAATGAGCGAGACTGCTCATAAGTGTACGCATACCCCCTGCAACATCCACCCATGTGTACAAGAACAATAGTAAACACAAAAAATATAAAGATGCTCTATTTTTTCTTATGAAACAGATTAAATTTAACCATAGGTGCACGAGTTTGTCCATCGCTTAGCTACGGTTATTGCAGCTTAAATGACAGAAGAGGATAAAAAGCAAGATATATGCAAATGAAGCAGTATAGCAATAGTGTAGTGGGCAGAGCAGTCATTCCCAGTTCGAGTCCCACTGCAGCATATTCCATTTTCCATGTCAAATAATTTTATGACCAATATTTTTAGTTGTATAACCTACTAAATAACATATATTTGTGAACTGGAGTACTGCATTAAATGCAGTTGTGAGGTGTCAGTGTCATAATGTTGCAAAGTCCACAGATAATCACATGTGCTCCATACAGTATATGTACACAGGAACCAGGGATACAAATGGAAGGTAAAATGTGTAATGAATGATAACTCCATACAGCTTCCAAATCCCCCACTTTCAAAAGAACCATTAGACATTACTGTCTAAATTAGTGCAGTGGAAAGCAGGAGTAAGCACTAGTAAGCAAGCATAAGCACTATTAAGCAGTAGTAAGCAGGAGTAAGCATATGTAAGCACTAGTAACCAGGTTTAAGCCTGTTTGCATAAGGGTAAGCAATGCGCACACAGGTTAAGCAATATTGAAGCTAACTCCCTGTAAGCATATTTAACCAGAGGTTAGCATTGCTTACCCTCACGCAAACCCACACAAACCCACTTACAAGTGTTTAAAATTGCCTTAATCACTCGGTATGCAACAGCCGCTGTTCTGGCCAGAAACAGAATAAACCCCCTTTGCAGGTCTTGAACCCGGGACCCTGTACACAATAGTCAAAGTAGTTAACCACTAAGCCATCACAGCCATACATAAGATTGAAGTGTCACCAAACAAATCCTCACTATAGTAATATCAAACTGAACATATGAAAGGAATCTCTATACAGTCTTATGCTCTATAACCTGCTACATGATATAAATATGTGAACTGGAGTACTGCAATAAGCCCAGATGTGAGGTGGAATTGTAATAAAGTGTTGAAGTCCCTTAATAAACACAAGGACCCCATACAGTGTATGTACACATGAATCATGGATACCAGACACATATATAACATGTAATGAATAATAAATCAATGCCAAAAAGCAAATAGAATGCAAACTAAATATTAAGCAATGCTAAGCATTGCAAAGGCCAGCTTAGTAGGTGTAAGCAATGTGTAGGCCAGCTAACTCAATTTGCCTATTGGTATACCCCTTTAAACAATGTCAACCTTAGGTAAGCAGGTTTGCCCATAGCTCAGCCTTTTCAAAACCATCCAATCATGGCAAAGTGTGGGAAATCAGCCCTATTTAATCCCAACATGTGGGAATACATCTCATAACTAGTTGTAGCTTCCCTTTGCAGGTGCCATGTCTGGAATGGGAGAGGATGTGCACTTTCGGGTGCAGCGTCGGAACATCCAGAAGTCCAGAGTAATGCCAGAACTCCTTGTCAAAGACCATGAGCACAGACTGCTGCAGGGCCAGTACCAGGGTTCCCAATATAAAGTGGAAGCCTGGGACCATCTCGCCCATGACCTCACCAGTGCCACTGACATACCTTGAACTGGTGAGCAGGTCAGGCATCACTATGCCGACCTGAAGCGGTGAAAGGGGGATCTCTTGGATCAGTAGATCCAAGAGGCTAGGAGGACAGGGGAGGTCCCAGATGTGTGTAAGTATCACTCTACTACCTGTTTAATAATTGCCAGCTCATGTATATTATGGATATGTATGGCTAAATATTTCTCTTATGTCGTTCACAGTGGCAAGTGAGTGGGCTGTGAACCAGGAGGCCCATGGATGTCGCTTGGAGAGGTTGCAACGCAAGGCAGGTTAGTAGTACTCTTGCATGTACTGTCATAGGAAATAAATCTAAAAGTATCAGTAAGTTAATTGCTTGTATAAAACCTGTAATGTTTAAGGCAAGTGCTGCATACACCAGAGAATATGGCAGGAAAAGTCTCATATAGGTTGTATGTAAATAAAAGCATAATAGCCTGATAATAAAGGTCTAACTGCTGGACTACATGTGTTTACTCTGGAATCATATGGTAATGTAGATTTGCAATCACATAATAGTACTGTTGTATTAAGCACTGTTACTCACACTGTGCAACATAAATAAAATGTGTAGGAATGTCTGTATATGACTGGTGTAATCCCCAGAAGCCATTTAGTAAAACTGAGAGAGACATAGACAGAAAACATTGAAAAGGCAAACAAAAAAATCCAAATAGCACACTCAACTGAGACGTGAACTGTTGTATTTTTAGCACACAGCCATGGTTCGAATCCTGGGAATGGTAGTAGTCTGCATACAAAATCATACCCCACAACTTTACAGATATGTCCAGAATGTCCAGTAGATAGGCTCATATCTGCCACTGTCACCCTGTTCCCCTGAGAAATCAGTGGGATGAGCCCAGATGCTTAGGCAGCAAACAGGAAATACAACTGATTGTCACACATCTATAAGAACAAACCTGTCACACTAGCAACTCCTCAAAATGTTGTGAGAATAATAAGCCAAGTATGTCCCATCTACACCCCCATGTTGTCAAGCTGTGACCAGAGTGTGTACAGTAACAGAGTAAGATGTATGTGCATAATACTAATGTGTATTCTGGTAATTTGTGTGGCAACATTCAGGTAATGCTAACAAACATTGCTCCCACAGGTCTGTCAGATACAAACACTGTGCCTAGAAATAAAAGATTGATACCCCATACTGGTACTGTTTACTCTGGTATTGTATGGCATTGGAAGTGCTGCAGTTGCTCTGAATAATAAGGTATCACTCATCACTTTCACCCACATTGTGCTACATAATATAACTGCCTAGGAAATCATGTTTAAGAGTGTTGTAAGTCACTAAAGGTTGAAGAGGGCATTGGTCTACCTGTCCCAGTTCTCCAGCATATGGTCAAGACATGGCCAGAGTCACTGCAAAAAGAGATGGACAGGTATATGCATATCATCAACCTGGAATCTGGGAGTATGTGTAGAGACAGTTAGTGTTAACAACCAATTCCTCCACAGGTATACCAGGTAAGAGGTGTATACTGCAGGTAAAACCAGTTCATGTACATAGTTGTCGACAGCCATATCACTGTCCAAACTAAGGCAATCGGATAGTGTAGTAATACTTGTAAGGTACAGATAACAGCTCTGACTAGGAAAGTAATGTGAACTGCAGAAATATACTAGTTGTTAACTGACGTCTTTCTCTCCCCCCACCATATCTGCAACAATAAACTAAATACCCAACTCAAATATGTCCTATTGTTTGATAATTATTTAAATCTGTTTCTGTGCATGTGCTATGTTGAAATACTCCAACATTGGTTTCATGGTGCCATCAATGTACCTGCATGCTATTATAATTACCACTGTGGTCCCATATATGCATGTGTTCTGTTTGCTATGCAACTGCTCCATATCTGGTGTCTGGGTTAATGGGAATATCTATGCATGCTGTTATACCTAATCCTGAAATGTGCTGACTATTACTAACCCATATATGTTGAAAAAACATAAACACCATAGCATGTATG